>NW_012106186.1:2328719-2349877 GCF_000951045.1 Mandrillus leucophaeus
AGCTTTACTTAAAATTGGATTTTGAGAGAGCCACATCAAGGGTAGGAGAGAGATAACAGCTGTGGCCATTATCAGAAATAGGTCTTTCAGATTTTTAAATTTTACTTAAATCTCAGCAAAGAATTATAATCTGGGATGTTGCTTGTATACAAGGAACACAGGAAATTTTGCCATGGGCCACCTGCAGAGATGGAGAGCTGAGCGGGCAGGTCCCGAGGCAGCAGACGTGTTGTGCTTGCTTAAGCCTTAAGCGCTGCCGCTTTTTGTCTGCACTGTTTTGCTTTTCACCTGTGCCGCTCCCTCCCCCCTCCTCCAGTTGCAGGCCAGGCCAACCTTCCTGTGTGTGCCTCCTGCCGCTCCCCAGAAGGCTACCTCCAGTGTGCCAGGCCTGACTTCCCATTACCACAGCCACTGCACAGGTTGAGTTCCCGGGGACCACTCACCGGCTCCAGGTTTGTGAGTTTTCCCGCCACCAAGCATTCCTTTTTGCCTACTGCTCACCTGGTGGCATGGCTCCTGCCTCTAATGTTGTTTTGTTTTTTCATCTTTTTACAAGCATTAGAAGACTGGGTCTATATGCCCAATTGCCTTGTTGATCTTGCATTACTGGGCAGGCTAAGAGCTCCCCTTTTAATGCTGCTTGCTTAAGACAGGGTCTTATAGCTGGAGTGTATCTTTTGGAGGAGGGGGCTCAGGCAAAAACTCTGTTTCCTCTTTGTGATTTTGACCTGGTGATAGCGGGGCTGAGGGAAAGGATGTGGTAAAGTTGGTGACAATTCTTCCTCCTTCCCCTTCTTAGGCTCTTCTGTGTATAATGGAGCCAGGGCCACACTAAATAAGGCTCATAGTGTTAGGGCTGTAATTGGGACCCGTTGCCCTTGTGCATAATGTTGTTTAAGATTTCTCCCCACTTGTTCCCAGAGCTTTATGTTTAGCATACCCTCTTTTGGGGCCCATGGATTATGGGTAACAACAGTTTGCATTAGGTCCCTTATTTGAGCCTGCAAAACTGAGGCTCCACGAGCCTTAAGCAGCTGTTTCAATACTTTTATATACTGTTTCTGTTGTCCCATGATGAAACTTTAGCCTAAACAATCCCCCCCAAAACTTGGAAATCCCAAGTGGGCATCAATGACTCACTGACCACGCTGTCCTTTTCACCTACATCACCTACATTTTCGAAGGATCCACCCTGCTCCATTTGCAGTGTACCTCACATGGGGCACCAGCTGCAGGGTCCATCCTGCAGACCTTGACCCAGTGACAGATGAACAGCATACACAGCTATCCTGTCAGTCCGGCTAAGGATCTGGGCTCCTCACAGACACTGAAGAAGGTGCTGTAAAGAGTAGCACCTGCGGCCCTGATCAGCCAGGGAAAGCTTGCATTTATTCAGTACAGATTAAATGACAAAGATCTTGAGTAAACACGACTAGAGGGTAATTGACCTGGTTTCTGACCCCCTGAGTGGAAAGCAATTATGCACCCATGGTTGATAAAAGCTTGGTCTTAGGACTACATGAGTAAACAAGCTATTTAGATAAACTACTCTACATTCCTTTGTACCCACTTTATTTACTCAAGGTAAGGATTAGACTGTCCCGAGACTTTTGTAAAACCTTCCTGCCTTCCAAGATTTGTGTCTACATCCTATAACTCCATCTTAAAATTTTTCCCACCAGCCTGACTGAACTTCTATAAAACACTGCTGAAGGGAAAGACAGATGACACAAATGAAAACATATCCCATGCTCATGGATAGGCAGAATCAATATTCACAGAATTAGAAGAAGAAAAGTTATCAAATTCACATGGGACCAAAAAGAGCACACAGAGCCAAAGTGATACTAAGCAAAAAGAAGATATCTGGAGGCATCACATTACCTGATCTGAAACTATACAATATAGTCACCAAAACAGCATGGTACTGGTATAAAAATAGGCATATAGACCAATGGAACAGAATAGAGAACCCAGAAATAAGCCCAAATACTTACAGCCAACTGATCTTCAAGAAAGCAAATAAAGTGGGAAAAGGATACAGTTTTCAACAAATGGTGCTGGAATAATTGGCTAGCCACAGGAAAGAGAGTAAAACCGGATCCTTGTCTCTCACCTTATACAAAAATCAACTCAAGATGGATTAAGGACTAAAATCTAAGACTTGAAACTACAAAAATTCTAGAATATTGGAAAAACCCTAAGTCATTGACTTAGGCAAGGATTTCATGACCAAGAATCCAAAAGCAAGTGCAATAAAACAAAGATAAGTAACTGGGATTTAATTAAACTAAAGAGCTTTTGCACAGCAAAACAATCAGCAGAGTAAACAGATAACCCACAGAATGGGAGAAAATCTTCACAATCTATACACCTGACAAATGACAAACATCCAGAATCTACAGCAAACTCAAATCAGTAAGAAAAAAATCCCATCAAAAAGTGGGCTAAGGACATGAATAGACACTTCTCAAAAGAAGATATACATATGGCCACAAACATGAAAAATGTTCAGCATCACTAATGATCAGCAAAATGCAAATTGAAACCACAATTCTATACTACCTTACTCCTGCAAGAATGGCCAAAATCAAAAAATAGTAGATGTTGGCATGGATGCAGTGAATAGGGAACAGTTCTACACTGCTGGTGGGAATGTAAACTAGTACAACCACTATGGAGAGATTCCTTAAAGAACTAAAACCAGAACAATCATTTGATCCAGCAATCCCACTACTGGGTATCTACCCAGAGGAAAAGAAGTCATTATACGAAAAAGATACTTGCACACGTGTGTAGCACAATTTGCAATTGCAAAAACGTGGAACCAACCCAAATGCCCATCAATCAACAACTGGATAAAGAAACTGTGATATATATACCATCAAAATACCAGCATCATTCTTCATAGAATTAGAAAAAAGAATCATAAAATTCACATGGGACCAAAAAGAGCACATAGAGCCAAAGTGATACTAAGCAAAAAGAAATATCTGGAGGCATCACATTACCTGATTTCAAACTATACAATAAGGCTATAATCACCAAAACACCATGGTACTGGTATAAAAATAGGCTCATACACCAATGGAACAGACTAGATAACCCAGAAGTAAGCCCAAATACTTACAGTCAACTGATCTTTGACAAAGCAAATAAAAACAATCTATGTATTGTCAAGCCTCTGAGCCTAAGCCAAGCCATTGCATCCCCTGTGACTTGCATATATATATATGCCCAGATGGCTTGAAGTAACTGAAGAATCACAAAAGAAGTGAAAATGCCCTGCCCCTGCCTTAACTGATGACATTCTACCACAAAAGAAGTGAAAATGGCTGGTCTTTGCCTTAAGTGATGACATTACCTTGTGAAATTCCTTTTCCTGGCTCATCCTGGCTCAAAAAGCTCCACCACTGACCACCTTGTGACCCCAACTCCTGCCTGCCAGAGAACAACCCCCCTTTGACTGTAATTTTCCTTTATCTACCCAAATCCTATAAAACAGCCCCACCCTTGTCTCTCTTCGCTGACTCTCTTTTCAGACCCAGCCCGCCCACACCCAGGTGATTAAAAAGCTTTATTGCTCACACAAAGCCTGTTTGGTGGTCTCTGCACACAGACGCACATGACATGTATATATATGAATAATGGAGTACTACTCAGCCATAAAAAGGAATGAATCAATGGCATTCACAGTGACCTAGATGAGATCAGAAACTATTATTCTAAGTGAAGTAACTCAGGAATGGAAACACAAACATTGTATGTTCTCACTCATAAGTGACAGCTAAGCTATGAGGATGCAAAGGTGTAAGAATGACACAGTGGACTTTGGGTACTCAGAGGGAAGGAGGTGAGGGATAAAAGACTACAAATAGGGTGCAGTGTATATTATTAATAGGGTGATGTGTACACCACAATCTCACAAATCACCATTAAAGAACTTACTAATATAACCAAACACTACCTGTTCTCCAGTAACCTAGGGAAATTAAAAAAAAAAAAAAAAATTGTCTATTCAAATTCTCCACCCATGTTTAAATTGGGTTATTTGCCTTTTTATTGAGTTGCAAGTGTTCTTTACATGTTCTAGATACAGTCCCTTTTAGTTACATGCAATAACTTGTAAATGATGTCTCCTATCCTGTAGGTTTTTTAAAATTCCTTGACATGTCTTTTGAAGAACAAAAGTTTTTTAAAATTTTTACGACATACAATTTTTCTTTTGTAAATTTACAGGATTTAATTTTAAAGTCCACTGTGGCTCTTGTGAAATCACTTAATTAATGCACATGAACGTTTAAAAGTTAATTTACAGTCTACATAGACAATCTCATCAGGCTCCATATTTCTCTAAGAAATAATTATCTGATATATAGTAGTGTTAAGAAATCCTTAAGTATGGACAATTGCTAGAATTGGACAGCTGCATTTTACAGCATAACTGTCTTTCAAGCACATTTTACATGTCAATTTTATATTTGCTTATATGTTATTTAGGCAACACTACTCCATATACAATATTAGCAAATTGCTTATTTTGTTTTCCATGTGGAACACACAGTTGTTCTTTGGATATATATTTTCCACTCTTTAGAAAAACTTCATCCTCTTCCTATGTTTGTTAAATATTAAAAGCAAATAAATACTTGCACTTTAAATTCCATTTTACAGGTATTTGTACCTGAATTTCATTTTCCTGTAACATAGCCATGGCCACCTGTTCTTATTATCAAATGATCTTTATCTTCATCTCCAGTGATATTACTGAACTTTGCCTGAAAAACACTACTCAATCATATTGCAATAAACAGTTACCAGAGCTGAAATGAAAAGCTAAAAACAAAAGATAGTAAGAATAAGAAATGTAGATATATACAGAAAACATGCAGGTAAGGCCCACGGCTTTGGGGACTTTAAAAGGAAAGAAAAGAAAAGCTGAGAGATAATGGAGAATCAGTCCTCAGATTTAGGGAGATCTTGGAAGCAGTAACAGCATCAGTAAAAGAAGAAGGTGCTGATGAGAGAGGGCTCAACCCAGACAGAAGAGAGCAAGCCACATGTGGGGAAAAGGTGGAGGGAGGAGAATCAGACTGGTATCATTTTCTGGTCATTACTGGGGGAAAAAAAAGTTTCACAGAAAATAATACATCTACACTCACTGCATTTATTTCAGCATCATGGTGCAATTCTATCTTGCTTAAAGACAGAAAATATATGCAACACACCTAAGAATGGATCCTTAGAGAAGATGCAATTTATGATCTGGGGAAGAAATAAAAATAAGCTGGAAAAAAAGATTCTGTGGTGCAGTGAAAGGAGAACTGGGTTTGTTTTCAAAATTGGGTCTATTTACTCAATTGCATGTTAGCCATATGACTTCAGTAATTACCTCATTCTCTGAACCTTAGTTTCCTCAGCAATAAAAACATGAAGAAAATACCTTTCTCCCAAGACTCATTAGAGATTGAACTAGATGATAATGCCACAATCACCAGCAGTGTAGGTGGTAGTTTATTAAACATTTGTTTACTGTGAATCACCAACCCAGTGTACAAGGACCTCAATCCTCCATCATCAAATGCAGCAGATACAGTTCGCATAAAAACCTTAAAGGTTTCTAGGATTAGAGTTAGAATTCTTATTCAAATTATACCTACAATTACTCTAAGATAGCAACCCTAAAAATAGGACAACAGACTGAAACTAAGAAAAAGTGTTTCTTGGGTGTATAAAGTGTACCTTACAGGAAAGATAATTTAGACACCACACTGTGTCAATACTTGATATTGACTAAGTATTCATTGGCACTATTTGCTTATATGAATATGCATTTGTAGAGTGACTGTCTACACAAACTAGAATAATTGACAAATCCCAACGAAACATTAGATAGCTCTCTGTATACCCAAAATACATTTAAAGGTGCTACTCTATGCTCTAAATATTTTCTACTTTTATATTAATGTCTGATATTTACCCTTCTAATAGAGTATGATTTGTATTCTGAATTGAAGAGCCAGAATTCATAATCATTGATGTAAAATGTTAATTATACCAAACTTTCAACTATTTTTCACATGGTGCTTTTTCCACCAGGGTCTTGTGCACACTTTTGTTCATGAATTGTCTAATTTAAATGGCTATTTAGAAAAGTAAAGGTTGCAAGAAACAAGTAAAGACTTACGAGTTGTCTTATATTGAGACTAAGACAAAATGGCTAAATGGAACATGGTCTGCTGGATTCAGTACTGAAACTCAAAAAGGTACATTGGTAAACATGTTGGTGAAATCCAGATAAAACCTATAGAATTAGTCATGAATATTTTACTATATGCTAATTTCTTTTCTCTCCGTCTCTGTCTCACGAGTACAGTGGCTAGGTCTCAGCTAATACAGTCTCTGCCTCCTGGGCTCAAGTGATACTCTGACCTCAGCCTCCTGAGTAGCTGGGACTACACGCACATGCCACCAAGCTTTGTCTAATTCTAATTTCATAGTATGCATAAAATCACTATGATAAGATGTTCGCACTAAGAGAAGCTGGGTGGGGGTTATTTTCTTAAATGAACATATTTACATAATAAGATAACTGAGTTTTAAATATAGTGTTAAACAATACTTAGGATTCAGAGTCACTTAATATAATTTGATTGTTATCAGGGAAAAAAAGCCTTTTCAAATACATTACTCTAGAGTATGGCCATTTATTTTCCACATTAGTTGCTAGCATTGATTTGTCAGGCATTCTTTGCTCTTGATGAAACTCAGTATCTTAGAGGTTCTCATACATCTAATTTAAGAATTGTTCACTCATGATTTGGCTCTGTTATTGGTGTATAGGAATGCTTGTGATTTTTGTATGTTGATTTTGCATCCTGAGACTTTGCTCCAATTCACAATTGCTACAAAGAGAATACCTAGGAACACAACTTACAAAGGATGTAAAGGACCTCTTCAATGAGAACTACAAACCACTGCTAAAGGAAATAACAGAGGACACAAACAAATGGAAAATCAGTCCATGCTCATGGATAGTAAGAATCAATATCGTAAAAATGGCCATACTGCCCAAAGTAATTTATAGATTCAAGGCTATCCCCATCAAGCTACCACTGACTTTCTTCACAGAATTGGAAAAAACTACTTTAAATTTCATATGGAACCAAAAAAGAGCCTGCATAGCCAAGACAATCCTAAGCAAGAAGAACAGCTGGAGGCATCACGCTACCTGACTTCAAACTATACTACAAGGCTACAGTAACCAAAACAGCACAGTACTGGTACCAAAACAGATATACAGACCAAAGGAACAGAACAAAGGCCTCAGAAATAACACCACACATCTGCAACCATCTGATCTTTGACAAACCTGACAAAAACAAATGATGGGAAAAGGATTCCCTATTTAATAAATGGTGTTGGGAAAAGTGGCCAGCCATATGCAGAAAGCTGAAATTGGATCCCTTCTTTATACCTTATGCAAAAATTAACTCAAGATGGATTAAAGACTTAAATGTAAGACCCAAAACCATAAAAACCCTAGAAGAAAACCTAAGCAATACCATTCAGGACCTAAGCATGGGCAAAGACTTCATGACTAAAACACCAAAAGCAATGGCAACAAAAGCTAAAATTGACAAATGAGTTCTAATTAAAGAGCTTCTGCACAGCAAAAGAAACTATCATCAGAGTAAACAGGCAACCTAAAGAATGGGAGAAAACTTTTACAATTTATCCATCTGACAAAGGGCTAATATCCAGAATCTACAAAGAATGTAAGCAAATTTACAAGAAATAAACAACCTCATCAGAAAGTGGGTGAAGGATATGTACAGACACTTCTCAAAAGACATATATGCAGCCAACAAACATATGAAAAAAACTCATCACTGGTCATTAGAGAAATGGAAATCAAAACCACAATGAGACACTGTCTCATGCCAGTTAGAATGGTGATCATTAAAATGTCAGGAAACAGCAGATGCTGGAGAGAACGTGGAGAAATAGGAACACTTTCACACTGTTGGTGGGGGTGTAAATTAATTCAACCATTGTGGAAGACTGTGGTGATTCCTCAAGGATCTAGAACTAGAAATATCATTTGTCCCAGCAATCCCATTATTGGGTATATACCCAAAAGATTATAAATCATTCTATAAAGACACATGCACATGTATGTTTACTGCAGTACTGTTCACAATAGCAAAGACTTAGAACCAACCCAAATGCCCATCAATGATAGATTAAAGAAAATGTGGCACATATACACCATGGAATACTATGCAGCCATAAAAAAGATGAGTTCATGTCCTTTGCAGGGACATGAATGAAGCTGGAAACCATAATTCCCAGCAAATTAACACAAGAACAGAAAACCAAACACTGCACGTTCTCATAAGTGGGAGTTGAACAATGAGAACTCATGGACACAGTGGGTGCATTACACACTGGGGCCTGTTGAGTGGTGGGGGTCTGGAGGAGGAATAGCATTAGGAGAAATACCTAATGTAGATGACAGGTTTATGGGTGCAGCAAACCACCATGGCACATGTATACCTATGGAACAAACTGCACATTTTGCACGTGTACCCCAGAACTTAAAGCATGATAAAAAAAATGTTCACACAGACATTAGGCATTTTATTTATATTTAATACTTAATATTTTGAATGATAGTTTAAAAAAAAATTTTATGAATTGATATTTAATTCATCAGATCAGTATCTTCTTCCCTTTTCTTATATTGCCAGAAAGAAAATGAATTCATTAATAAAATATTAACATAAACCTAAGTTTTTATGAACCTTCAACTTATTTTTCTAACATATTTGGGAAAATATGTCTTGGTGAAAATAACATAAACAAACAATAAACCATCCTGCCAATGAAATCCAAAATGAAACAAAAACCCTATTGTATTTTTACAACCAGTCATAGCAATACCATCATGTCGATGTTCCTACCATTAGTCTCAGGTAGTGACTAACATATTTGCTGTCTCTATTGATTGGCATTTTGAAGATGTTTCATATATGTGAGTCATATGATATGTGGTCTTTTATACCTGGCTTCCTTTACATATGACAATTTTTATGCTTCCTCCATGTTGATACATATTGCAGTAATTTGTTCCTTTTTATTTCTGAATGATATTCCACTGTATGAATGCACCATATTCTGTTTCTCTATTTTTTCAGTTGATGGACATTTGAATTTTCATTATTTTGGCTACCATAACTAGTGTTGGTATGAATCTTTGTGTACAAGTGCATGTGTGGATATAATAGACTTTTTCTTGGATACCACCTAGTGACTAATTTTTCTTAATTTGTAAAGACCCTAAAAGAGATTACATGGCTTCTATAGTTCTTTAATATTTTTCAACTCTTAGCTTCTATTCCCTAATAAAAAATGTGCCCATCAACTTCAAAACAGTTGACATTGCAAGTCAAGATAAAATTGTTCTTAAGAATTCAACTCACGTATCAATTTTTTTAAATCTTAGGTTTCCCAATTGATTTTTAATGAGAAGAAATTTTATCAGTAAACAAGACACTTCTGAGAAACAAACATTTTCAGAAAGATCACAGTCATTTCAGGCTTAAAGTTTTTAGAAAGTATAATTATCTGAAAGTAGTTACAAATAGAGGTTTATTTGTGTGCAAGGAAAATTGCCACTTTCTATTTGTAAATTATGACAAATTTGTATTCTTTTAGAATAAACAATTAGAGAGAGGATGTGTATTTGTCTACTGAGTTGAGGGTTGCAAGTTGAAAATTTAATAAAATTATTTCCCTTCATTGCTTACAGGGTAAATACCTTATTTTAATGTATATTACATATATTTGCAAAGAAGTGGCACTTTGTAAAACCTTAGTCATATGTTCTTTTTGCTTTAAAAGTAATGTCTGCCAGGCAGTGATGATAGTAGTGCTAATAATTTGTTAAAAAAAAAAAAAAAATTCATCATCATCCTGATGTGTAAAAACTACAAGAAGAAGAATTTCCCAGTAAGTATTTAGCAAAGAACATTGATTTTTCTCATTATTTACTGCCTCATCTATTTCTCTAGTTAGGTGCCATTATGAAAAACAATCATATCTGAATTCTTCACATGTTCAGGAAGGTATAATTATCAGGAAGTTGACACCCAGTGGTCCTGCTCTGTAAAGTTTTTATGCTGTTTGTAGACTTCCTGTTCTTCAACCTTTTTTTTTTTTCCCCCACAAAAAGAAGAAAGGGGACTTATTTTTAGTAAATACTCTCCATGTCTCAGGATTATCAAAACAATGCCACCAGTTAGGAAAATGTCCAAGTCAGTCTGGGCTGCTATTACAAAATACCATAGACTGAATGGCTTATAAAAAACACACCTGTCACAGTTTTGGAAGCTGGAAGTCCAAGGTCCAGGTGGTGGCAGATGTGGTGTCTGGTGAGGGCCCACTCCCATGTTCATAGATGGCCATCTTCTCCCTGTGTCATCACAGGCAAGGGGCAAGGGATCTTTTGGGAGTCTCTTTTGTAAGGACACTTATCTATTAGAGCCCTACTACTGTGATCTAATTCCCTCCCAAAGCACCCGCCTCCTAATACCATCACCTTAGGGATAAGGTTTCAACATATAAATGTAGAAAGAGAGAGAGAAACATTTAGTCTACAGCAACATATACATTTTTAAAAATCTCAGTTCAGAACATTTAAATTAAAAGCTCAAGAATATACACACGTAAGAAGGGAAAAAAGTATTTGAGTACATATCTGCCTAACTCCACAGGCCATGGTTAGATTATATTCATAGAGTGGTTTGTAGTGAATACTTAATATTTTGGCATTTTTAAGTTAAAATTATTGTTTATATCAAAAAAATGAAATATTATATCACAATATATTACTCATTGATGTATCAAATATTTAGTTATAATTCAGAAAATAATTTTAGAATCGATTTAAGCTATAGTTAATTACTTATATTATCTGATATTTAAGTCAGACAAGTTCACAAAAATCATTAGCCTAGACAACATAAAATATTGTTACTTTTTTAACGTCTAATTTTATTAAATATCTCCTTTATGTAAGGTTTTGGTAAATATACATAGAAATGAATTTCTGCTGCTGATGTGTTTTAAAGAAAACAAGAAATACCTTTTTTTCTGACATATGGGCTGCTTTTGATTCAAGTAAGAGGAAAATGAGTGAAGATTTCTTAAAAGCCATGGGTATTTTAAAGTTATATGACGATATCTTTCTTTCCACAACTTGTATCTCTCTCTTTAGTGGAAGAGAAATTACAGTGTAATTTAGTGGTGTAAGGCATATCTCAAAAGCTAGACACACCTGGGAAAAAGATATTTTGCCCAACATTATTGTTTGTGACCTCTGGCAAGCTGCTTAATAAAATCCTCAATTTCTCTGTTAAAAATAGAGATAATAATTCTTATCTGATGGAGTTTTAAAGAGAATTAACTATCATGGAATGATTTCCAATCTCTGTGTGTTTACTGTACTTAGCAGACTACTTATTTTTGTTTCCATTTCTCTTTTAGCTTTGACATTTTTTTCACCAGGGAAGCAAAAATGCTCATTCTGGTTTTGGTTTCGTTTTGTTTTACTTTTTTTCTTTTTTTGATAAACAGCAGCATTTTTCTAGGCACATTTTCCTTAATTTTCAAGTAAGTTATTTTATCCCTCAAACACATATAACTCTAATCTTCTCATTAAACTGAAGAATGGATTTAATTTTGTTATAGAATAGTTGCTAGTATCTCCGTTGTTGCAGAAAGGCAAAAGCCTAGATTGGTGGACAAACGTCTTAGCTATCCCTCTTGTCGGAATGACTCAAGTTTAACTCATTATCATCATCATCTTCATCACCATCCTCATCCTTTCAATGTATAATGAGTTACTATTGAGTAGCGGTCTCACAACATCCTTCATTTGATCTGCCAAAAATTCTGGAGTGAAGCAAGGCATCTATTACTGTTCTTATTTCACAGATAAATAAATTCATGCAGAGAGCACTTAAAGTCACTTATAAGTGTAGATGTGGAAAGTTACTACACTCGAATTTTTGTATTTCAAGTTTAGTACTTGGTTTCAATCAAAAATAACATTTAGGAACAAGAAATAGTGTACAGATTTAACAAATGAAATGTGAACACAAAATATCAAATAATCGTTTTCAAACACTGCATATCACACCATAACAAACAGTGATTACCAAGCCAAGAAAACTAAGGTGAACTCTGATTTTCTCAATTAACTTATTTGAGTTTCCAGACTGCAATTCAGGTAGGGGAAACTGAAGCTGAGTCTGGCAGTCTCTGAGTTGAGGAGATGTTGCTGAGTTTCAAGGAAGTGAATAGAATTTGCAGGAAGAATACCTAAGAGGAGAGGCACAGGGCAATAACTCCAGATCTTGTGGGAAGGTCCACCCTGAGTAGGCAGCAGAGTAGTAATCAGCACATGAACTTTAGGAAACCGCAGCAACCAGGGGAAAGCACTACCCAACAGCATTAAAAGTAACATTGCCAATCAGAGTACTCACTACTCTTAGATGTTCACATTTCCCTATTTGATCTAAGGAATAAACACAGTCAAAATCCCAACCACCAAATTTAAAAAAAAAAAAAATCTTAAAATAGCTAAAACACCTGTGGAAAAGACAAATTTGAAGGACAAAAATTACCTACAATAAAAGATTATAAACCAAAGTAATAAAAAGTGTAATATGAGCATAAATAGAGACAAACTGATGAAAGGAATAGAATAGGGAGTAGAGAAAAAGAGACCTGAGTTTTGACAAAGGTATGAAAGCAAATTAGAAAAGAAAGGATAGTGTTTTCAGTAAAGGATGCAGGAGTAATTGGCTATCCATACGCAAAATAATAAATTTTGATGAGAATGTCACACCATAAAAATAATTCAAAATTGGCCATAAGTCTTAGTGTAAAACCTTAAAATATTCAACTTTTAGAATAACATAGAGACAATCTTTGTGAACTTACATTAGACAAATATTTGATATATTACACCCCACAATTTATTTTCAGTCATTTGGCCTTCATGAAAATTAAATGTTTAGTAATCATAAGACATTGTTGTAAATACTAAATCTCAAACCACAGACTGGAAAAATATTTTCAAATTACATATCTGATAAAGTTTCTCTCTAGAGTATATGAAGAACTCTCAAAGCACAATAAAGAAACACTCAATTTTAGAAAGGGCCAAAAATATGAACAGATCTGTCATCAAAGAACACATATGGATGGCAAAAACATGTTGATAGTGTTCAGGTTTGGGAACACATGAAAATGGAGAGATGGGTTGCTTTGCATTGGAGAGTATAACTGAAAAGAGCCCTTAGCTTTTCCCTTAAGATCATGAACAAGATAAGGATGCCCAGTCTCACCACTTCTGCTCAACACAATACCAGAAATCACAGCTAGAGAAATCAGGCAAGAAAAAGGAAAAGATAAGTACATAGGAAGGGAAGATGTGAAATTATGTTTACTGATTACATGACTTCGTATATAAAATTCCTAAAAACTCCACCAAAAATGGTTAGAATAAATAAAAACAATTGAGTTTAGCCACAGGTTACAAAATCAACATATAAAATCAATAGTGTTTCTATACATGATGGACTATCCAAAAAGGAAATTAAGAAAACCGTCCCATTTACTAAAGCATCAAAAAGAAAATAGGAATATATCTTACCAAGGATATAAAAGACCTGTACAGTGAACACAATAAAACATTAGTTTAAAAAAATGAAGAAGGCATAAGTAAATGGAAAGATATCCTATCTACATGGATTGGAAGAATTAACATTGCTACAATGTCTCTGCTACCCAAATCAATCTACAGATTCAATACAATTTATATGAAAATTACAATGTCCTGTTTCACAGAAATAGAAAAAAAAATCCTAAAATTCATCTGGAACCAGAAAAGACCCCAAATCATCAAAGCAACCTTGAGCTAAAATAACAAAACTGAAGACATCACACTCCCTAATCTCAAAATATATTCTAAAGTTATTATAAAGAAAACAGCATGATACTGTCATAAAAACATAAAAGAAAATTATCACAATTTAGCACAAAAATAAAAGAAAATCAATTGAAGAAATTGAATCAATTATAAAAAATTTACCCATAAAGAAAATGTCAATCCCTGGTGGTTCCACTGGTGAATTCTATTAAACATTCAAGGAAGAAATAACTTTTTTGTATATACTCTTTCACAAAATTTTCTATTTTGTTGGAATATTCCCCAACTTGTTTTGTGAGGCTACCAGTATCCTGATATCAAAAACACAAAGACATTAGAAAGATGGGGGAAATAATGTTACATATCAGTGTCCCTTGGGTTTACAGAAGTAAAACTCTGTCATAAGTAAATATAATACAATATATAAAGTGGATAATACAAACAATAGGATTTTTTTTTCTAGCAATCTGAGCTTGCTTGGCATTAAACCATCATTCAAGCTGACTTCCACATTTAGCCGAGACAAAACAACAGGAACTGTATTTATCCACCAGCCATAGTAAACTAGGAAATTGTACAGAATATGGCAGATATTGACAAAAGAAGGGACTCTAATCATAGAGGGAAGGAAACTAGACAAGGTGAATCACATTTATACCGATTTACTGTCTGGGAGGTGGTTTCCAGGATACAGTGAACACAGGAAAACACAAACACAGTCAAGTGGTTTCCATGAGTTGAGGAAGCATTTACTGAAGTTTGGGAAGAGGGGAAAGAGCAAGAATTTGCAGGAAAAAAGCACTGAAGAGCAGAGAATTCTCAGAGAAAACTCTGGATATGCACAGATGGTTCTCTTGAGTCTTTGGCTGAGTACTGATGTGCCCACATAAGGAGAAAATATCTTAAATGTGGAAAGAACAATAAAAAAGGATTAAGTTGAACAAGCTCTAGAACTCACATGGGACTCCACCCATAGTGGAGGACTTGGTAACGTACTGGGTAAAGTCTTTAGAATACATGAGAGGAGTCCCTCAGAGGGATATTTATTGCCTTTCCAAAGACATAAATTCACCCTAGACTGAAGGCTTCCCTGTACCTACCCTATGAAAGCTTAAAAACAAATCTTGAAAGGATTCTAAGTATATTAAATACATGCCAAAACAAACTCCAGCAGTATATAAGTAAAACATAAATATAACAACATAAAATTCTCCAGACCTAGCATTCAATCAAAATTTACAAGACATTCAAAGATGCAGAATCACATAACTCATAGAAAATAGTAAAGTCAGTCCATACAGAGAGACCCATAAATGGCAGGGATGATAGATCAGCAGTGGACAAAAATAAGCAATTAGAAATAGGCTCCATATATTCAAGAAGCTTGAGAAAAATACAAGTATGATGAGGAAGCAAATAAAACAAAAGAACTGAATAGAACTTTTAGATAAGAAAAAATACAGTAGCAGAAGTGAAAAAACATACTGAGTGGCACGGACAGCAGATCAGATCCTCCTGAAGAAATAACCTGCAAACTAGAAGACGTAGCAATAGAAACTATTCAAAGTAAAGCACAAGAAAAAAAGATAAAAAATAAATAATAAACAGGTCATCAGTTACTTGTGGGTCAATAGCATATAGTCAAATATACACAGAATTGAAAGAGAAAAGATGAGGAAAATTTTGAAAACTAATACCATTTTTTCCCAGTTTGACTAAAACTATCAATCCAAAACTCCAGAAGCTCACCAAATCCCAAGCAGAATAAGCATAAGAAAAAAAGAATCCAAGACAATCATAATTATACTGCAGAAAACCCGTGATAAAGAGAAAAACTCTACAAGCTTCCATCAAAGACTGGTGGATGATGGTTGTATTACATATTAAATAGAAAAAACAAAATTAAGTGTGAGCAATCACTCATTAGAAACCATAAGCCTTGCAGTCAAGGGTAAAACAGTGTAAAAGAAAAGTAACTGCTAAGTTAGAGTTCTTTGCATATTAACTATCTTTCAAAATGAAAGCAAAATAATGTTTTCAGGCCCCCAGAAAACTGCAATAATTCATCAACATATCTGCACTGAAATAGGGGTAAAATAAAGTTCTTCAGACAAGAAGAAAATCATATATACACACAGGCACACATATATCACAGAATGTTTAATATATATATAAATTTATATCTGTATCTACATATACATATAACATTCTTTTCATTTTCTATGTCTTTAGAGGATAAATAAGATTTCGAGCTATTATAGCATGAAGAGGTTGGTAAGTATCCTCCACACACACACACACACACACACACACACACACACACACACACACTTTATAGCATTTTCAGAAACACCACATTTCAGATTCTGGAAACTGATAAAAGGCAAACTGAGAAGTTTTTATTCAAGAGCTGGTAGAGCTTTGGTTAAGAAAAGCGGAAGTCTGGGGGCTTCTTGCCTGGGGAGTCTCTCATTTCCCTAAATTTAGTTGAAGAGAATGGTATTTTATCAGGCAGAGCTGGTGACAAAGACCAGAGGAAGCAAAGTTTACTTGAGGTGGTCAGTGAAGACCCACAGCAGCATCAGTAAAATTATCAAATTCTGTGAGCAATGCATGGGGAAAACTTGTAGCTCTGCTAGCCTGATTTCCATTTTAGTGAAGGACAGCCAGAAATTTAACAGGAAGAGCTTGGACATCAGAGAGCCATCAAAGCTCTCCACAAACCCCTAGCTGCCTGGGAAACAATTTGCATATTGGAGGAGAGAACTGAGAATTTCCAGTGGAAAGTAAAAGCTGAGAAAACTTTGAAAACACATAATGTGTTCCCCCTACACACACCCACTTGTCTCTCACACATACACATCCATCTGCAGAGACTGGAAATGTATGGCCTTGTGATGTTCAAGCACAAGCTTTGCCCGAATCATTAGCTCACCACTAAGTTAACACTGACACCGGATCAAACCCTAGAAAGATAGACTGAAAACTGAAAACAAGAATTCAAAAACAACATAGACTTTAGCAACTGTAAACAACATGGAAGACAGAGTCTTAAGTCCAAGTACATTTTTTAAAAAAAAAAGTAAAGGGAAAAATTCTGAGCTCAGAAGTACTGCAATATAATAACTAAGATAACCAGTTCTCATAGAGAATTACAAAGTGTGCACAGAAACAGAAGGCAAAACCAAGGATGCAAAATTAAGAAAAAAAAAAGTCAATAGATATTAACTCAGAATGGACCCAGATGTTGGATTGAGCAGATAATGGTTTAGGGCAACTATACAAATATGTTCAAATAATGAATGAAAAGTATGTTTACATAATTACAAGAAAATATGCAATGACTCAACAAAAAGATAAAAAAAAAATAAGAACCTATCAAATCTATGGAAATACTAGCGTTGAATAGTTTTTAAAAAGTGAAAATTTTACTTGATGAACTCAATAGATTTGAGAGGACAGAAGGAAAGATAAATGAACTTGAAGGTAGATCAGGATAAATTATTCAATTTAAAAATCAAAAAGAAAAAAATGAAAAAATGAATATAGCCTCACAGTCGCATAGTTAAACACCAAGCACATCAAGGAACATCAAGCATACATGTGATAAAGACAGGTGGGAAAAGGGGTAGAAAAAAATTTGAAGAAATAATGGCTGAAAACTTCCCAAGTTAGATGGTAGACATTAATGTACACGTCTAAAAACATTACATTCCTAGTAGCATACATTCCAAGTAGCATAAACAGAGATTGACACACATGCACTTCATAGTCAAACTGCCAAAAGCCAATGACATGATAAAACATTGAAAGCATCAAGACAAACACTACTTACCGCATAAAAGGGAACAAAAATATGACTAATGGCTGACTTTTCATTAGGAATATGATAGGCAGAAATGCTATGGAAGATATAATCAAAGCACTGAGAGAAAAATCTGTGCACCAAAAAGTTTATATCCAGCAAGACCATCCTTCAAAGCGAAAGTGAAACCTGCCTGCTGGCCAAGATGAAGTAATAACAGAATGGATTTACAATCTAGTCTAAACAATCAATTTCAAAGGGATCTAATGTATGAAGTAATATTTTCAAGACATTGAGCATCAGGGAACAGAGGACGAGGATTCTGCAGAGATTGCAAATGATGCAGACATGCCCTATGATTGCCCCAGCTTAATGTCTGGAGTTAGATTCCAGGCTGTGGCACAGAGAAGAGAACCCCAGGCAGAACCTGGTGGTATCTCTGGGAGTTCAGGGAGGGTAAGGAATCTGGAGTGTTGAGGGAAAACCAACAGAGAGGAGCAAGACACGGGAGAGATACCCAGAGATCTGAAGAGAGTAGTCTTGAGGCTTAAAGTGAGTTCTTATTAGCCCAGGCATCTAAAGAAACTATAGGAAGCCAAGAAAATAATCTCCCAGAAGGATCAAAGGAAACACTCCCCTTAGCTCATGTAGAGTCAGGAATAATTCCTGCTTCCACAGTCACAGCAGAAAACATAATTCACAGGACATCAGGAACAGTAATCAGAACGGTTTTTTTCTCAGTAATCAGGCAAAATTAGTCATAAAGCAAATGCTGCTCTGCTGACTCCCAGCAAAGCTTAAAGCAACACCCAAAAGTATAAAGAGCTTTCCAAGTAATTTAACTGTATCCTAAGAATAAAGCTAAGCACATTTATAGGAATACTTAAATATTCAGCACCTCAAAAGGTAAAATGCACAACTGGCATACAAGTTAAAAACTACTAGGCACACACAGAAGCCAAAAAACATAACTGATAATGAAAAGTCAATAAATTAAAATCAGCTGAGACAGGACACATTAATACATTTTTACAACTGTATTCCATGTGTTCAAGAAGCTAGAGGGATGGCTGAACAGGATAAATAGAGACAAGAGATAGTAAACAATCAATCAATCTTCTAGAGATGAAAACTGTAACATTGAGTAGAAA
Organism: Mandrillus leucophaeus; assembly: GCF_000951045.1. Lineage (NCBI taxonomy): Eukaryota > Metazoa > Chordata > Mammalia > Primates > Cercopithecidae > Mandrillus > Mandrillus leucophaeus. The sequence continues at coordinate 2,347,678 of NW_012106186.1, forward strand.
AACACACAGAATGGAATTACAGTTTAGATTGCAGAATGAAAGATTAAGGAATTTGTAAACAGTGTAATAAAAGCTTTTTAGTGAAACAGAGAAAAGAGACTAAAGAATAAAAGCATTCGTGAGAAATGAGATAACTTAAAGAGCTTAATATATGTTTAATTGGAGTTTCTGAAGGAAAAGAGATAAAAGCGATGGCATAAATCACATCTGAAGAATTATTAGCTAAATTTTTTCAAATTAGATGAAAACTAGAAACTTTCAGACCCAAGGAGGCCAAGGAACTCCAAGCACAAAAAAAAATGAATAAAACACAATTAAAATCAAATTGCTTTATGACAGCGATGAAAAGAAACTCTTAAAATCCACCAAGGAAATAAGGCATAGGGGAAAAAGCAAAGATGACTTCATATTTCTCCTTAGAAACCACGTAAACAACAAAGGAATATTTTTAATGCATTGAAAGTAAAAAACAAAAATTCATAGAATTATATATTCAGAATAAAAATTAAAATAATGAGTGTAACAAAAATTATAAAGTAAAAATAAATCTAGAAAATTATGAGAAAATAAGTGAAATAAAAGCTGGTTCTTTAGTAGAAGCAGTAAAATCAGTAAACCTCCACATAAAACTTATCAAAGAGAAAACAAGAACTTCTAATTTTAGGAAAGAGAACATTACTATATGTGTTGCAGATATTTAAAGAACAGTAATAAAATATTACAAAAAACGTTATGACAATAAAATTGAAAACATAAATGGAATGGACTAAATCCTTGAAAGACACAAACTTTCAAAACTCACACGAGAAGAAAAATATGTAAATTGCTCTATCTCTAATAAAGTGAATTGTTAAAAACCTGTTCAGAAAGAAGACTCCATGTCTGTAAATTTCACCAAGCATTCAAAAAGAAATACTAACTTTACAAAAAAGATTACCAGAGCTAATAAATAGATGGGTTCCTCAAAGTTGCAGGATAAAAGATCAACATATAAAATCAATTTAGTTTTATGTGCTAACAACAAGGAATTAGAAATTAAAATGTAAAAATCAATACAATTTACAATAACATTAAATATTAAATACTGAGGTTAAATCTGACAAAAGATTTATATGCTGAAGTCTATAAGACACTGCTGACAGGAATTAAGTAATATCTAAATAAATGGAGACACACATCATATTCATGGCTCAAAAACCTCAATGTTGCTAAGACATTGCCTTAGTAAGTTCTGGTTACCATAATAAAATACCACAGACCTGATGTCTTAAACAGAAGAGATGTATTACCTCACAGTTTTGGAGGCTTGAAGTGTGACATCAAGGTGACAGCACTCGTTCCTAGTGAGGGCTTTTTGCCCTGCCTTACAGACAGCCTTCTTCATGCTGGGTCCGCACATGTAAAGAGAGAAACCATAAGCTATTTGGTGTCTTTTGTCCTAAGAAAACTAATCCCATCATGTGGACCTCACCCTCATGAACTTCTCTGTACCTAAGTACCTCCCAAAGGCCCTATCTCCAAATAGCATCACACTGGGAATTAGGGCTTCAACATATAAATTGTGGAGGAACACTGAATATGTCTAGGTCCATAACTGACATGAACTTTTATCAGATATGTAAGTTCAATACAATTGAAATCAAAATCTCAATGGGTTTTGTGTAAAAATTGACTATTGTATAATGAAAGTCACAGTGAAATGCAAACAATATAGAAGAACCAATATATTACTTTAAAGAAGTAGGAAAAGTTGGAAAATGTACATTTCTGACTTCAAGCATTATAAAACTACAGTAATAAGACTGGACACTATTCAACTGATCCATTGAATAGATCAATGAAAGAGAATAGAGGGTTCCAAATTAGACTGACATACACTCAGCTGCTTTTCAACAAAGGTGCAAAGGCAATAGTCCTTTCAACAAATGATCCTGGAAATATTGAGTATTCATATGACAAAAAAGAGCTTAGATCTATATAACATGCAAATAAAAAACTTAAAGGCAGGGCATGGTGGCTGACGCCTGTAATCCCAGCACTTTGAGAGGCCAAGCCGAGAGGATCACTTGAGCTCAGGAGTTCGAGACCAGGCTGGCCAACATGGTGAAATTCCGTCTGTAATAAAAATAAAAATTAGCCCGGCATGGTGGCAGGTGCCCAGCTACTTGGGAGGCTGAGGCAGTAGAATCACTTGAACCCA
>NW_012106186.1:2350882-2353531 GCF_000951045.1 Mandrillus leucophaeus
GAAATACAAAGGAAAATACGGTCTCAAACTGTGCTAAGTTACAGAACACCAAACACAAAGCGAAAACATTAAAAGGATTACCTACAAAGGAAGAGCAAAATTACCTACCAGGGAAGGACAATTACCTATGAGGGAAAGGAACCAAAGGGTGGACTGTTCAAGACAAACCCTAGAAACCAGAAAAAAAGTAAAATGATACAGTAAAAGCGTGGAAAGAATTTACTAAGAAGAATCCTAATAATCTTCGCATAGCAGATAAGGGCATCTTTAGGCCAAAAGAAAATTGAGAAAACGTCACTAAAGGAAATTCTAAAGAATGTACATGAGAAAGAAGCAAAGTGCTCCCATAGGAAGATCTAGACTACAAAGAGAAAAGTCAAGGAAAGAAAATGTGAGGCTGGTGGGATGTTATGACTTTATCTTAATATTTCCCAATTGCTCCCTGTATCGTCTTTATGTTAGTAATTTTTAGAAGCAGAGTTATCTGGAGCCATTTATTATAGGAGCAAATAGGACTGAGCCCACAGTAAGCCCACGGAGCATGGCAGTATCACAGTCCTGCTGCAGGATGGATGGTATAATCATCATCTAATTGTAAAACGTTGAAAGCACAGGGGCCTTAGAGAACACCCTGAACAGCCTTCTCACTTTTTAGTGAGGAAAGAAAAGGTCATATTATAATGTGTGTGTGTTTTTTTTTAAGGTAGAAACATTTGTAATATATTTTAGGAAAATTTCCATCCAAAATGGTTGAGCACCTTCAAAAGGTTGAACACATTAAGGGTAAACTGTAGCAATATGAAAAGTTAACTTGAGTGAAACGGTTCACTGTCTATTTCCATATATGTACAGACATTAATTGCTTCTAATTGTTTAATAGAAAAGTTTGATTTATTGAAAACATTACTTCAAATATATAACATAGGGAAAGAAAGTCTTCCATTCTGAAGATGAGCTTACGAAAAACAAGAAATGGTTTCTTATTGTCTTTTCACCCTGTGTCTACTGGGTCCCCTACCCAATACATTGTATATAATAAAAGTTTAATAAATGAACTGAAAGATAATTCACTAAAACTATTTAAAGTTTGCAGACAGGCTCAATAGAATGCAGAAAAATTCAATTCTTTATGATTAATTTTTCTTATTATTGATGAGTTGGGAAGAGGAAGGGACCAATAATGAAGATCCAACAGGTATCCAGGGGAATAAGAATCCTCTAATTCCCATCACCCTGGGTACAGGTTGGAGCTATAGGGATCAGTGCAATAAAAGAGGAAAAGAGGGGAGAGACAGAGAGGAGGAGAGGGGAAGACAGAGAGACACAGTGAAAGACTCCATGTTCAAAAAGAATAAAGACAATGAGTTTTATGTCATATGCTCTCAAAAAGTGTAAATATTTAGAATATTTTAGGCTGTGATCTATTGTGTCACTGGAGTTTGCCAAACAAGATGAAAAAAGAGAAGAGAAATAGGATGGAGAGAGAAGAGGAAAAAAAATTTATAAAGTATTTCTTGTTCAAAGTTCCTAGTTAGAAAACAGTCACCCTCATACACTGAATGTGTGTGTTTGTTACGCACAACAGTGCTGTACATAATAACAAAAGATTGGCTGCAACCCCTCAATAGAGGGCCAGCTAAATAAACTATAGAGATACTGTACAGTTAGAAAGAGAATCAGGAAAGCCTTTGTGTCCCGATAAGGAAACTGAACAAAGCAAGGGGTAGAATAGTACATATATCATGCTGTCATGTATGTATGAAATGGAGAAAAGAGACCATGCCTTGTTTAATCATTCTGACTTTTAAACATATGAATGCACCATGTATTTAAAACAACAGGTCTCTCTCTGTCACACACACACGTTCCCAAAAGTATACTTCCCTGATTATTGCATTTGCTTTGTGTATGTTCCATTCTTCACATTTCAATATGAGTTAGCCCACAGATACAAGAAATCATTACAGTTTTAAGGCCATAGATCTAGCAAGTATCAAACAGAGAACAGTAGGAAAGAAGTAATAACATGGTGAACATTTCCTGCTTGCATTTGTGTGAGGTGCAGTGGTGTATATGAGTCTATACATACATAAAACAGAATTAACATTGTCTCCGGCTCTCCTCCTCTCCGGCCCACCACAGAGAGACTGTCTTTGCTGCCTGGTGTGAAAAATATATAGAGGAAATACCAAAGACAGAGACAGACTTGGTTGATTTACTTTGCAAAGAGCACAGAGTTGTTGGAGGAAGGTGTATAATTCATGCTGAAGTTGAAGAGACCAATGAGAAAGAAAGGAACAAACACAGCTTGTTGATTGCATGCAGAGAAATATTTGAAGGATTGCTACCATGAATGCTGTTTTTCTTTTCTTTCTTTTTTGGTTGACAAATCGGTGGTTTAGTATTTTACAATTTTTTTCTTTTTAAAATGTGTTATTGCATAGAAACAAACTCGAAGTATATGTATAGATACATGTACACACACATTCACAAAGCACTTTCACATATTTTCTATTTTTATCATTGTAACAAACTTTTAAAAAGCACCCACTTTTAAGAAAACAGGATCAAAGTAGTTAACCGACTTTTTCATTACACCACAGATAATATTGGGAAAAGACAGAATTGAGTCATTTAATAAATATATAT
>NW_012106186.1:2356491-2357833 GCF_000951045.1 Mandrillus leucophaeus
GAATCACTTGAACCCAAGAGGTGGAGGTTGCTGTGAGCTGAAATCACACCACCGCACTCCAGCCTGGGTGACAGTGAGACTGTCTCAAAAAAAAAAAAAAAGGAAAGAAAAAAAACCTCAAAATGAATTATAAACTCAGGTGAAACCTAAAAGTATAACATTCCTTAGAAGAAAGCATGGAAGAATACTTGTGACTTAGGGGTAAGAATAAATTTCTTACATGGTTTATAGAAAGCATAAATCATAAAATAAAATATGGACAACTTTACCAAATTTAAAAAATTTTTCTCCTTAAATGATTCCATTTTGAAGATGAAAGAGCAAGCTACAGAATGGGAAAAAGTACTCTTACAACTCAATGAAACATTGCAGACGACACCGTAAAAACGAGGCAATATTTGAACCAGTACGTAAGACATAAGCCATATGAATGATCAATGAGAATGAGCACATAAAAATGCTCTCCCATTGTGATTTGTTGGTATACACTAACAAATCTCAAATTCAAAAATGAATAGTTTTTTGTTATCTCAATGAAGTTGATTTGGAGAGAAATTATATATCAAAATTTGACCTAGATTTTTATAGAACAAAATTGAAGATGTCTATCCATAGAGAGAAAGAATCTACAGAAACAAAGACTACAGATTCAGACCCCCTAGCACCCCTACTGAGGTTGCAATAGAATTAAAAGATATGAAATATAAGATAATGTTTATATGTATTAAAAAATAGCTTCAAAAGTAAATTAAGTAACAAGATAACCAAAATAGTAAAGATCTTAGAAGATACAACTATAAATACAGTTAGAAGCACAATGGAGAGGTGGAAGAATAGACAAGGTGACAGTGGAATTAGTAGCTAATCAGGAGCAACACAGAATGCAGCACAGAGAGAAAATGAGATATTAAGAATTTAGATGAGAAGTAAAGAGAATGAAACGGCACAGGAAAGAGGCCAAACTAAGCTGGATGGGTTATGAAAGTGCCAATGGCATGGGAAGGAGCAAAATTCAAGGAAATAATGACGAAGAAGACAAAAGGAAATACAAAGGAAAATACGGTCTCAAACTGTGCTAAGTTACAGAACACCAAACACAAAGCGAAAACATTAAAAGGATTACCTACAAAGGAAGAGCAAAATTACCTACCAGGGAAGGACAATTACCTATGAGGGAAAGGAACCAAAGGGTGGACTGTTCAAGACAAACCCTAGAAACCAGAAAAAAAGTAAAATGATACAGTAAAAGCGTGGAAAGAATTTACTAAGAAGAATCCTAATAATCTTCGCATAGCAGATAAGGGCATCTTTAGGCCAAAAGAAAATTGAGAAAACGTCACTA
>NW_012106186.1:2360253-2412342 GCF_000951045.1 Mandrillus leucophaeus
ATTACTAATATTCTGTTTATTGTATTAATGTATATATTTAGTAATATATGCATTTATTACTAATATAACATTTTTATTAAATATTAAATATATTTGGTATATTAGTAAAATAGTATACCAAATTGGCTATGCTAAGCAAGCTTTCTCTCGTCATGGTGAGAGGTGACAATTGTGCTAGCAGCCCTCACTCTCGGCACCTTCTCAGCCTCTAGTAACCACTCTGGCGATACTTGAGGAGCCCTTCAGCCTGCCATTGCACTGTGGGAGCCCCTCTCTGGGCTGGCCTACACAGGAGCTGGCTCCCTCTGCTTGCCCAGAGGTGTGAAGGGGAGGCGCCGGGAGGCGTGGGCAGGAACCGGGGCTGCACCTGGCCTTCCTGGGCCAGCGCTAAGTTCCGGCAGGCGGGAGCTCCACACTGGGAGGGGCCGACTGGTGCCCACAGCCCAAGGCAGTGAGAGGCTTAGCACCAGGGCCAGCATCTGTGGTGGGTACACCAGGTGCCCCAGCAGTGCCAGCCCCCTGGTGCTACACTAGAGTTCTCGTTAGGCCTCAGCTGCCTTCCCATGGGGCAGGGCTTGGGACCTGCAGCCCGCCATGCCGGAACTCCCAACCCCACGGTGGGCTCCTGCTTGACCTGAGCCTCCCTGAGGAGCGCAGCCCCCTGCTCCGCAGTGCTGGGTCCCATCAACCGCTCAGAGGCTGAGGAGTGTGGGTGCATGGCACGGGACTAGCAGGCAGCTCCGCCTGTGGCCCTGGTGCAGGATCCACTGAGTGAAGCCGGCTGGTCTCCTGAGTTGGAGAGCTTTCAAGTCTAGCTAAGGGATCATAAATGCACCAATCAGCACTCTGTGTCTAGCTCAGGGTTTGTAAATGCACCAATCAGCACTCTGTGTCTAGCTCAGGCTTTATAAATACACCAATCAGTGCTCTGTATCTAGCTAAACTAGTGGGGACTTGGAGAACTTTTACATCTAGCAAGAGGATTGTAAATGCCCCAATCAGCACCCTGTCAAAACGGTCCAATCAGTTCTCTGTAAAGTGGACCAATCAGCTCTCTGTAAAATGGACCAATCAGAAGGATGTGGGTGGGACCAGATAAGGGAATAAAAGCAGGCTGCTTAAGTCAGCCAGCGGCAACCCTTTGAGATCCCTTTCCCCACTGGTGGAAGGTTTGTTCTTTTGCTTGGTGCTGCTCACTCTTTGGGTCCGTCCTGCATTTATGAGCTGTAACACTCATCCCAAAGGTCTGCAGCTTCACTCCTGAAACCAAAGAGACTGCGAACCCACCGGGAAGAATGAACAACTCCAGACGCGCTGCCTTTAAGAGCTGTAACACTCACTGCAAAGGTCTGCAGCTTCACTCCTGACAGCGAGACCAGGAACCCACCAGAAGGAAGAAGGTCCAGACACATCTGAACCTCTGAAGGAACAAACTCCGGACATACCATCTTTAAGAGCTGTAGCACTATGAGGGTCTACAACTTCATTCCTGAAGTCAGTGAGACCAAGAACCCACCAATTCCGGACACAACAGGAGAGAGAGCTCACCGTGGGCCAAGTACTTTAGTTTGGTCTGAGAGACTAAGATAAATAGGAATGGTGCCTGCCTTAAAGGAGCTCACATTTCTAGCAGAGAAAGACGAGAGTCCAGTCCATCTGTGCTGTGGAAGAACGGGTGGCACAGGAACGCGCAGGGGCAGGCTGCTCAGTGCTGCCTGATGGCTCTGGCATGACTTTGTGGACAAGGTCACCTGCAGCTGGCTTGGAAATCACGTAGGCACCCCCCCACCCCCAGGTAGATAAGACAGATCTGAAGAGTGTCTCTGCCAGAGGAGCTTTCCAAGTATAAAACACCTGGATGCTTTAAATTGATTGTATGTACCTGGTTAAAAATGAGAAGCAAAAAGAGGACGCTGTTAGGGCAGTGAGGAGGCAGTGCAGACTCTCAAAAACACGTTTATCTTTCTCCAAATCCCATCTCTGACCACGATGACAGCATTCAAAATTGTGTGGCTAATGTTACTTGGGGCGCTCTTCTCAGGGACCACACTTAACACAGTGTCTGGGCTGAGGGTGGATGCTCTGTGGCCCATGAGAACAAAAGGGAATGGAGGTAAGTCGGCTAGCGCTGGCTCCACCACCATCCAGCCCCTTTACATCTGTAGACCTCCATTCCTTTTCAACATTTCCAACGTGAGGGTGTTGCACCTAGCAAATTGCTTCCAAACCTTGGTTTTTCTATTTCTGTGTGTGTTTTTTGTATTTGCAGTGGAATTGTTAGTGTTGTTCAGAAACTTCGTGCAACAGGAATATATGAAGAGCTAATCGTTGAATTATTCTGAAGGGGGTAGGAGAGGGAATTCTAGAACTTCTCACAGCCTCCACGTCCTCCTGAAGCCCTCAGGAAGGTCCCTGAGCTCTTTTGTGTGGATCTGATGCCCACCCACACCTAATAGAACCAACGCAGCACTGTGGAGGAAACGTGGAGCACTGTGGATTTTTCGGCAGCGGGGAAGAGAATGGGTTTAAGAATATGGCAACAGTATATAAGCTCATTGAAATGAGGGTGGTTAGACATTTCTCCATAAACCTTGATGGGATACTATTCAGGCAAAGTTGATGGTGTTCAAAAGTGTAAATGCAAAAATTTTCCCCACAGGACAACGCAGCTAGCCCTATAACTGAAATGAGGTAATTCTGCCAGACAGAGTTCTCCATGAGGTCAGGCACTGTGGGTGTTTTGCTCAGCACTGCAGCCGTATTACATAGTACAGCGCTTGGCATTTTGTAGTTGCTTAATGGCTATCTTTTGAATGAGAAGATGTGATAAAATTAAAAGCAAATACATTCAACTAAAATACACAAAAGAGAACAAAAAGTAGAAAGTCTAAGTTCCTTATATCATACAACCACCCTTCCCAGGTGGGAAGAAATGAGTCCGGGAAGATAATAAACAGCAAATAAAGCCAGTATACTTCCTACCCAAGAGTCTGTCAGGCTGTTCAAGAGCCTAGGGTGAAAGTCGATTAGATGGTGCCTCCAGAAGTTATCTGAACATATTCCAGGTAAATGCCACAAGAAAAAAGCGCATCGCATGTCCACATCTCAAATTCACATGCATCTCTAAGTGACAGTGCTGATAAACGATTAAGTCTCTGACCTGTTTCATACTTTCTCATTGAAAATGATGAATGAGGAAATGAAAGCAGCTGAGACATAGTTGGAATTACTTGGTACCTAAGCCGCATAGTTTAGGATTGGTATTTACTTTGACCTATAAGGGCAGCCTTGACTATACATATTCATTAGCACATCTTCAGGGGCTCAGATACAGATCCTCATTTTTTGGAGGTAGTAGGTAAAATTTCATTTGGCTGTTCCTAAAAAAATGTAAAGACCCTGTGCAAAGGAGAACATGACTTACAACACCCACAACAGGGAGGCTTGAGATCGTAAAGGGGCTAGGAGATGTGGAAATAGTATTGAAATGCAAGGCAAGCTCCCCTAGCAGCTGATGTGATTCATCGCCTGCCATGCGTATGATTTATGAAACAGCTACAGGTGGCAAAAGAGCATTGATTTGCACCGGCAGGTGACAAGGCATTGATGCCTAAAAGTTGGGATAAAGCTCACAAATCAATACATTGTGATTCCTTCTCAAATGTGTAATTCTCAAAGGAGAAGAGTTTATGTTGATGATAAAGTAACTATTAAAACAGTGAATTGTGAGCCATCCACTTCTGACATGCTCATGTTATACTGGCCATGGTTACCACGCAGTGAGCACAGTTGGTGCTCAATAGACATGGATGATTAAGTGAATAAAAACGAATGACTTAAACTGAAGAGAAGTTGAAGTGCAATAGGAAGAAATAGTGGAATTTTGAGAGAAATACTAAGACAGCTGCCATCTATTAACAATTAATAGCTATGTTAATGTAAATATGGATTCACTTTTTGTCAACTTTGGAGTTTTAAGACAATTATAATTTAAAACGCTTTCTACCTGTAATCCCATGTCCTTCAAACCAATTAAGTCACTGGTTGTTTTAAAATCTTACCTGCCTGGCTATCATTCATTAATTTCTCCATCCATTCACTCATCTGTTCCTCCATCCATGCATGCATTCATTCACAAATACATGCAACTTTATGCTTCTTTGTCTTTCCGTCCCTCCATCTCTCTATTCCTCCGTCTCCTCTCCCTGACTCCCCTGGAAATGCTGGAAAGCTGACTGCTGCTTTCTCTTTACTTTTCATTCAAAGTAGAAAGTCCTTCACCTTGGCAGACATACACAGCCATTTTCCTCTCAAACCAGGACTTTACCTGGGAGACCACATGGCAAGGTTTGCACCGTGGAGAAACTCAGAACTGCCCCTTTGCTTTACATTTTCTTCATCTTCAGAAAAGCCTTTTAGACTCTGATACGAGGAACCATTTGAAATATCATGCTACTATTGTAACATATTGTAATTATAATAATTGTGACATAAATAAATCCATAGCCATAGAGAAAAGGAGCCCATACCAAATTGGGGAAGGGAAGGAGAAGGAGAAGAAGGAGAAGAAGAAGAGGGAGAGAGGGGGAGAGGGAGAGGGAGAGAGGGAGGAAGGTTGATTCAAATAAATATGTCAGAATTGTTAGCAAGCAACATGGAAAATGAATGCAGTTTTCCTTCTCTCACATGCATATGATACTGAGAGGAAGAAAACAATTGGCCATAGTGCTAATAGGAAATGTCTAACACCCACGGCAATTTCCATCCTATGCTGTAATGATGATATAATTCAGTTGGTCTCTCTCCTAAGAGGATTTTCTCCCTGTGCTGTTTTTCACTTTAACTATTAAACTAGTGAGTGTTTCATGTTTACCCTACTTTTCTGGGTTTTGGTATCTGCACACACACTGAGCTTGAAAAAAGTCATCATTTCCTGCAGAAAAGCACTGCACTAGTCTCACATGCATTCTTAGAAACAAAATAATGCATGTCTAAAGCAACCATTCCCTGATCTAAGTGAAAATAACAAAAGTCTTCCTCTTCTTGGATAATTTTAATTCTTACATATTTTATCTTTGTTATTTGTGGGCTATCAAAATGCCATGTAAGAAAATGAAGATATGTGTTTTACTTCAAAGTGAATGCCTCCTCCCACTCTCAGAAGCAGGACCATTCCTTCGCCACACCATCAGACTTCCCTAGCCAGATGCTTCATTACACAATAAAGTCAATGGGCTTTCTGTATAGACTGGAGACATCAATTTGGCCTCAGTCGAAAAGCAATGACTGAGCCAGATTTTGTGGACTTTCTTATTCATTCAAATCAATTTATTAAAAGTTTCTTAGGCATCTTTCACAAAGAGAGCGCTAGGCTGAAGAAGAAACAGGGAGGATGAAGACGTGGCTCCTGTGTTTGAGTACCCTATGTTCTTGTGGGATAAGATCTATAAACCAATAACCTTCCTCCCAGCAAAATATAAGAAATGCTTAAGTATGAAGGGCTGCATGAGAAGCAGAGGTGAGTTAGAGATTAACTGTCCAAAATCCAGGAATTCTTCCCATAGGAGATATCTGAGGTATAACCTTGGATTCGAGGTAAAATCATTACAGGTGGAGATAATGGAGTAAAGCATTCACATGGAGTTTGCTTTAAGACCAGTCGGAATAGAGGCTGGGAGAAGGAGAAGATGACAAGGTCAGAGGATGAGTTAGAGCCAGGAACAGAAGGAATTTCTGTTCAGAAAAATCTGTGTAGGCTTTAATAAGTAAGCATTGAAGATTTCTTAGTAAATGGAAGCAGAGGAGGTTTCTATAGATGTGGGATGAATTTAAATTACGTTTAAACCATTGATGTGTCTAATTCATACACTTACGGGATAAAATTTCAATACCAGAGGACTATTGTAACTATTAATACGTTATATTTGTAGAGTGATTCATAGTTAAAAATAAATGTTTATGTTGTCTCATATATTCACAATAACCTGTGAAGGAGGTAGCATTATTTCCATTTGTAGATAAAGAAGAAATTGAGTTTCGGTCATGTAGCAACTTTCGTATGTCATAATTAGAAGCAGCGGGACCAGAATCCAGGGATTCTAAAACCAAGATCTCTTGTGAAATCAACAGCTATATAAATTAGATGTCAATAAATGAGGAAGGAAATAAGAGCCTGGAAATAACGGTAAAAGTATAATTTAAATAACATAGGTGCCATTTAAGAACAAATCAATGCTTTTATTTCTGCTCCATTTGAATGCATACTTTCACTTTGAGAAAAAAAAGTAGGAGTTAACTTAGAAGAATATAAGAGAAAGATTAACAGGTGAGACCAACCCCAACACCTTGGCCAAATTCAGTGCCATCCTGTCTGAAACTTAACATGAAATCTAGCACATTTAGGTTTTCTAGTTTTATATTATCTATTTTATTATCAGACTATATTGGTGTCTGTCTGAAGACCTTGTTTGCACTACAGGTGCCTAAATCTTCAGGGGGATGAACTCAATGCTTTTCACAAAAGCCACTGTATTTACTTGACTAACAAACTTATAGAATTTAGAATCAGAGTGAGTTTTAAAAGAAAACCTCTTTGGAGGAAGCAGAATTTTAAGATGCACCTTCCAATATTCTGCTTCCTGGTGTACACAAACTTTGCCCCAGTCACACTAATCTGGGTGCTGATGTAAAGGGAATATAAAGATGTAACTAAGTTCCCAAATCAGTGCTCCTTATAACAGGGAGATTATCTGGGTACTTCTGACCTAACCTCATGAGCCCTTTAAAAGCGGAGGGTTTGCTCCGGCTGGCTGCAGAACAAAACGTCAGAGAGAGAGACACTCTGGCTGGCCAGGAAGAAATCAAACATGTCATGAGCTATCTATAGGGGCCATGTGGCAAGGACTGCAGGCAGCCTCTCCAAGCCTGGTGTTCCTCAGACAGCAGCCACAAGGAAAATGGGACCCTCAGTCCAACAAGTACAAGGAAATAATTATGTAGACAACCTGTGAGCTTGGAAGAGGGCTCTAAGCACCAGATGAGAAGCACAGCACCCAGGACGGCTTGATTTCAGTTCAGCTCTTTGGAACAGAGAATCTAGTCATGTCTTCCCTCGATTTATAATGAGCAGAAACTGTGAGACAGTAAGTTTGCATCATTTTAAGTAGCTAAGTTTCTGGCAACTCATTATATAGCAATAAAGGAGGAATACCCTATTTTTTAAGTAACAAAACAGGCCAAGAAAGATGTCACGATTTGATTTGAGGTCATCCAGTCAGCTAGTGACAGTTCTGTAAAACTCCAGTTTCCTGACTCTTGGTACTGTGGTTCTGTTCTTCCCTGCTTTGGTGCATGCAGAGGTTTCCTGTGGTCTCACACCCCTTCAAGATAGTTCTTCCCAAACTCGATCTCTGGTGGTGCATATTTTACCTATCCTGCTTCTCCAACCTTGGCCAGAAGTTCTTACCACACCTCTCCTATTGGACAATGCCCAGGCTCAGAGCTCTCTTCCCTGCCCTATTATCAAATCCTAACACACCACACAAGGCAGTTTCAGAATTGTGATGTGTCCCTGTCCCAGTTGGGAGCACTATTAAGAACCGAAGGCAATGGAGATGGCAAAGTGTTTCAGAGTCAGACGATGGTCCCAGATCCATTCCATCATCAGTTTCCTCTCTCAAACTCCAAAATCAGGTATCTGACATGCCCCTCCACACCTCTACAATAACTATTGTTGTAACCTTCTTTTTTCTCTAGTGTTCTCCCTTGAGTTTCAGTTTCTACATGGGCACTCCTGGTATCTGGCATTTTGCTGATAGATTCATTTCCAGGATTGCCAAACATAACCTCTATGGCTTTAATTATCCAGCAGCAGTTCATCCTAAGGACACTGTATTAACTGAGAAGGGTACGTATCTATACGTATTAACTGTTATTGTTCTTGAGAGCTTCTTTGGAGGTTCCAGCAGGGGACCACAGCTACTCATATACCCTTGATGAAAGACCGGTCACCCTCTATCGGAGATGGTCATCCTCTTCGACCAAGCATGCAGCTCAGGAGGATGCACATGGAGTGGTGAGGGAGGAAGGGGTCACCCGCCTAGCCAGCCAGATCAGCCAAATCAACCCTGGTGATCAACAGGGTGACAGATGTCACAGCCAGATCACCCTCACATCCTGTGCTTGTAAGTGGCTGTTAGCATGCCAACATAATATTGGTTGAATCAAGAGTTACAACGTATAAAAATTGTTTTGATTATAATGCATTTTTACATTTGCCCAGGACAAGTAAAAATATGTATCATTAGATTCAAGATTAAAATTACATCTTTGAAAGTGGTAAGGCTAACAGCTATCAGCTACATAAAATATATCCCATATCCCATGCTGAGAGCCCAAAACAAGTGCTGAAATATAAGTGCAAGTTCCGATGACATTTTGAGACTCCATTAATGTTATTTATGGTTAAAGGTGTCAAAACCAAAAGGTGTCCCATTCCAAGGAATTTTCAATGCCTAAAATTGAGATGTTAGGACCTCACATATATCCTTAAATTATCTTAAGATAGTTGGAACTTTAGTTACATTTTCAATCTAAAAACATCTGCCAGTTGACCTTTAGATGAATTATGAGTCACAGTCACATTTGTAAATATGTACACATAGTTTCATTTTCTTTTAAAGTTGGTAACATGCAAATTAGCCAATAGAAAGCTAACTAATTTGCTTTTATCAGCACATTTTAAAGAAACAGCTAATCAAAGGGTAGACATTTTCTCTGAACAAAAATACTTGCTTCAATTAAGCAATATGTTGATGGCTGATATGATAAATTCAAATAACAAATACAAATTTTACAAGCACTGATAACAAAAGATGTAAAAGAGCATATTGTGAAAAGGGTGATTGCCTCATATAATTTTTGTCACAGTTACTTGAAATATACATGAAAGAGCACTGATGTTGAATAAATTATAACAGTAATCAAACTTTAATTTCTAATATAATACTATGTATAAATAGGTTTGTCACAAGACGTAAAAAATACGAGTAGCAAAGTGGAAAGACTAGATAAAATAATTCACTAAATGAGTGAGCAAAGTATTCAAATAACATTTTAATCCTTAAGAAACGTTTCTGTTAAAATAAGATAGGAATAAGAGACAGATATATTAACTCCCCATTTGAAATGTATATAACCGACTTTGAAGGTATCTTTCTCCATGTATCTACTGCTTCTGGAATAAATTCTGCCTTTTTAGCAAGATGTAATAAGCACTTTTCCTCCTGATTTCAGTGAGTATTGTGCAAAAGTTTTGCATCTTACAACAGGAAAAAGTTTAGTGTTAGAAACAGCATTAAGCTGATAAATAAATGAGGAAATTCCAAGCCAAACTTTTAACTTATAGTGTCCTGTTGCCTTTCTTCTTAGTCTTTAATGTCACTGCTGGAACTTAGCTAGCATCCATTATTCCATTTGGTTTCTCAGTTCTGATGTCCCCCAAATCAGTTAGCAGACAATTTGTGGTTAAATTCTTTTAGATTATCTTATTTTTATCATAAAGCACAAAATCTATTTTTGCAAATCTTTCCCAACATCAACAGGGGCAATTATTTGCAGTCTCTAAAGAGTCCCTAGCCGCAAAGCACTTTCTTCATCCAATGCCTCTTATCAAGTCATGTCAAATTGCATTATGGTGCTTAAGAAGGATGCTCAGTTGGCCAGGTCTAGTGACTCATGCCTGTAATCCTAGCACTTTGGGAGGCTGAGGTGGGTGGATCACTTGAGATCAGGAGTTCAAGACCAGCCTGGCCAACATGGTAAAACCCCATCTCTACCAAATAAATGCAAAAAATTAGGCGGGTGTGGTGGTGGGTGCCTGTAGTCCCAGCTACTCAGGAGGCTGAGGCAGGAGAATCACTTGAACCCAGGAGTTGGAGGCTGCAGTGAGCCAAGATTGCACCACTGCACTCCAGCCTGGGTGTCAGCAAGATCCTGTTTAAAAAAAAGAAAAAAATGATGCTGAGTCTCAGTCACCTGAACAAAAAAAATACTTCTGTACTTCTATGTTCTTCCAAAGACTTTCAAATCGACTGTGACCTCAGTAGGATAGGAGGTCCCTGATAATAACTAACACCCATAGAGCAGCAGTGCCTTGTGTGGGGAAATGAGTGAGACCCATTGAGGACATCAGATTCAGTGCCTCAGATGGTCTCATGAGGAGCCTCTGCTTAGGCTGGTTTCTAATTTTAGGAGTAAATCTGCATCACTAGCAATGCTGTATAACAGGAAATCTATCAGTACTGGGGGCCAGTGTGTTAGACTTTACTACTCAGCGCTACAAATAGCTTCTCCAACAGGAGGCCTCTTCTGTGTCAACCATGGAGCTATGTTTTCTTTCCTTTAATTACTCAGAGCATGTTTTCTTCAGTTCTAGTACAATACTAGAAATAAATCTTGATTATGCAAGAGCATCCTGAATCTCCTATTTGAGATTTATAAGTACAAGATGATTGCTTTAGGAGATGGTTTTCCTTTTTCTATTTTTTTTTTTTTTTTTTTTGTATTCTACAGAATGCTTAACACTATGCATTACATGCAATTAGGTGCTCAGTCATTATTTGTTGAATAAGCAAATACAAGACTCACAATTTCTTAAATATTTAGAGTTCAAATGTAGCCATTTGTTATTGCACCTTTAAGTCAGCTTATTCGGGTACTAAGGTATTTTAATCTGTCACAAATAGTTCCCATTTAGGGTATTTTGTTATAATAGTGCCATTATTGGCATGGCCTTTTGATAAACCCATTAAATATTACACATTCTCTGAGATTCCTGTTGTCTACTCAAGACAATGGAACTGAAATATTGGTAGTTTTTACATATTAGAAAAAATACAATTATTCAAAAAGAAAAAAATAACATAAAGAACATGTTTAAAAATGGTGCCTATAAAAAACACCATATAGGAAAAAAAATGCTATCCAGGAAGTGGAAACCATACAACCTGATAGTGCATTTATAAACTGCTTTCTTCCATTTTCTTTTGTAGTCATGGAGAAGGCATGCTTGGGTGACAGTTTATTTACCCACTTCCTATAAGTTTGTTCTTATAATTTTGAATTTCCTACTTCATAGTCTATCCAGTGAAATCTACCCAACACCAAGGATGGTACCTTGAGAGATAAATGCTCTAACCAAATATTTACTGGTAGGTATGTATGTATATACGTTTGTATGTATTTGAGATGGAGTCTTGCTCTGTCACCCAGGCTGGAGTGCAGTGGCACGATCTCGACTCACTGCAACCTCCGCCTCCAAAGTTCAAGCATTCTCTGCCTCAGCCTCCCAAGTAGCTGGGATTACAGGCACCCACCATCACACCTGGCTAAGTTTTGTATTTTTAGTAGAGATGGGGTTTCACTATCTTGGCCAGACTGGTCTTGAACTCCTGACCTCATGATCCACCCGCCTTGGCCTCCCAAAGTGTTGGGATTACAGGTGTGAGCCACCGTGCCCAGCCTTTATTTCAATTTTTATTTTAAGTTCTGGAATACATGTCCAGGATGTGTGGGTTTGTTACAAAGGTAAACATGTGCCATTGTGGTTTGCTGCACCTATCAACCCATCACCCAGGTATTAAGCCCACGTGCACCAGCTATTTTTCCTAATGTTCTACCTCCCCCCACCTCACCCCTGAAAGGCCCCAGTGTGTGTTATTCCTGTGTCCATGTGTTCTCATTGTTCAGCTCCCACTTATAAGTGAGAACATGCAGTATTTGACTTTTTGTTCCTGTATTAGTTTGCTGAGGATAATGGCTTCCAGCTCCATCCTGATTTGAATAGACATCCCTAAGCCAGTCAAGATTAAACAGAGGTAAAATTGATTGTAAAATGGATAGAACAATGTCCTTGAAATAGAAAAGGGTTAATAGATTTTCCTTCCCATGAAGTCTGATTTAAGAATCATATTAGTTAGAGGGGGAAAAACAAAACCAACTAGCTTCTAAAATAGATAAATCCATAAAATCTGATAGTCTTAAAACAACAGAATTCTTTCTTTCCCACAGAAAGTTGAAAAGAGATACTCCTGGTTGTCAGGTAGACTGAGAAACTCCTAGGCTCCCCCCACATCATGGCACTGCCCCCTGCTGGGGTTCAGAGTCCTTGTGTTTTGCCAGTAGGTAAAGAGAGCACACTCATCATGTCCCTTTCCCTCCCTAATTTTTCACAATTTTTTTATAGAGATGGGGTTTCACCATGTTGGCCACCATGCTGATCTTGAACTCCTGATCTCAAGTGATCCACCCACCTCAACCTCCCTAAGTCCTAGGATTGCAGGCGTGAGCCACTAGGCCTGGCCAACTTTGCATCCTGGCTAGAAACCAGTCATGTGCTGACCACACTGAAAAAGGGAGGCTGAAATAGGTAGAATAATCATACACCTAGAGAGGAAAGTAAGTAAATGATGTGCATGCTCTTCCTTGTTACATATCTTAGTATCTCTGCCACTGATAGGGTCTAACACGCCTTTTCCAAAGATCTCCAGGAATATGTGAGGATTTGTGTGTGAATACAGCACAGAAATGATACAGACTCTGTATGAGATAAACATTTCATTTTTAAATTGTCCAACAATTCTTTTCTGCAGACTTTATTTTCTTGAAAAATTGATTTTTTGGTAATATTCACAATCGCCTCATGAGAAAAAGTTGCTGTTGCTGTCACTAATCCAGATTTCTCAAAAATGTAATTTTCTAAAGAAATAGGTCAAAGAAATTTTTTCTGTGTACTTCTTTGCTTAAATGTATGTTTGTTCCAGCCCCTATGTCAACTTGCCCTTGTCTTGATGAGCCAGACCTGCTCCAAGCCCTATGCGTCCACCTCTCTTTTTGCCCAACACTTTGATACAAGTTCTCTTTGTTTTTCTCAAGTTAAGTGAGAATGACTTCAACTCTGGTTAGATTCTAACTTGCTGCATCATAAAGCTGTCCCCAGCATAATTTAGGAAGCATGGGATCGCTGTATTTGTAACCCAACAGATGTCTAGGAAGTTAAACTTCCCCTGGGGTATGGTGCCATGTAATTTGGAACTCTTGGAAAGTGGTCCAGTATTTATCATTTCTGCTATCACTTCATCCCAGGGGATTAGAGCAGATGCAGCCAATGCCCACTGGGTTTTCTCCTCTTCTGTTCATTCTTCATAGCCTTCCTTAACACTCAATAATTTTTACTAACAAACTACAGTCCCTTGGCAATACAAGTCAAAATAGCACCTTGAATATAACTAATTCTTCCTAAAAAGGTCAAAAGGAGTCATGCGTGACATATTTCCAATATGCCGCACAAGACACAGGAGATCATCTTGCCTTCACTATAGTCAGAATGTCGACAATCCAGAAGTAACACTGCTATTATCTGCTAATAATATATTAAATGTGTGTATGCCATCTCACTGCTCAAAATGAGAATTCACAGGAAAGAAAGGAATATGGATTTTTAACAGGGGTAATTAAATTTTGCCATTCTTCTAAATACTAACTATCCTCCAATGTGCTGTTATTTAAATTGATTTGCATTGTACCAAGTGAATTGTCCACCATCCACCTGGAATGCAGCATCTTCTGAAAATCCTCTCACCTTGCTCTTTGCTTAAATACACACACACACACACACACACACACACACTCCACAACCCTCTGCAATCCAAACTATACAGAACTGACATAAAATTGAGACAAAGGTACAGAAGCCAAAACTCCATACCATAGTTTGTGAGACATAATAACCAACAATGATTTGTGATGTGATTTGTGCTTGTTGATTTGCCAAGGCGAAACAGACTCAATTCAGAAATTAGAATCTGAGTGTAATGAGAACCTGACAAGCCTTTAACTAGAACAGAAGGAAAAATTATTATTATAGGATCATAAAATCAACTCTACCAGTATGAACCCTACAGAGGGGCCAAAAATTCTTGGCAGTGTTCTTCAGTCACAAAACACACAAGATTCATTAGAATAAGATATATTTCCTCTTCCTGAGCAGTTGTGAGACCAGCTTTGTTTTGAAGATCTTATGATCACATACACATAAAAAGATTTCCATATTCCTAGGTCATGGTTCTATATAAATAATCATCTGATTCACCTATTAACTGCATAAGCTATTCAAAATTAAAATGTATAGTGTATATTAAACAATATATTTGTTTTGAAACTTTAATGTTTACTACATAGATTTTGAATTTGGAGGTAGTTTTAGGAAAGCTTCCCTTCCTAGAGAATTACTTTCCATAGCACTAAAATGAAGCTGTGAAAGGAAAGGACCTTGTTGTCCAGGTTGTGTATCACGGTCATTCATGTATCACCAGGACCTAGTATAAGACCAGGCACATGGCAGGTGCACAAAAATTTTGTGCCTTTCAATAATTAATTATAAGTTTGTTGTGGAGGGTGCATTGTTCTTTATTTTCACAAATGTTTCACTTGTATGCCAGAGAAGATCAACAAGTCAAGCATTGGAGATTGGTTTAACTCTTTTATATTCTGGTAATAATGTGGCATACCAGTTCCAAGGGGAACAAATTGATTCATCAAAAATTGGCATATCAAATTCTTTCCCTCTAGTTCAGCCAAAGGCCAGAAAATGAACTTCATGTTGGTTCCTCACATTTCTAAACATCTTTCTTTACATACTTCTGTATGGTCTGAAAACACAATTCACTAGGAAACATTTTTTAAAATGGATGGTTACGATAGCATCCTAGGCTCAACTGTACTATGATTCCTATCAGGAGGTGTCTTCTCTAATTTCTCCTGCATGGTTTCTAAACATTAAGTCCTGTCTTCAGTCATGTGAATCTGTACAATACAATGAGTTCAATCATATCAGATCCCTATTTTGATCATATCACTATACAAGGAGTTGCTTTTTCTAAGCTGTGCTAAGGAAGCGTAAGTGGCCACCTGCTGTTCAGTTTTCTGTCTTTGTCCTCAAAGCTATTCAGAGTGCTTGTGTTTCATTTTAAGCATCCTTAGGAATAATACAGCAGAAAGATAATTTCACAAAATATCATTTTCTCTATGACTGTCCAAATATTGAATCGATGGGCATTTATCTGCCATACACTTTCCTAGGTTTTTGCCCATGTCTCACTGTATCAGATACTGAGACCTGCAGTGTGGAAAAAGGAGAGATTTGGATGTTGAACTTCCAGAGAACTTCAAGCACCCTCACCGTCTTCTGGGGAAAGTGATACTAATGAGATGCCATTTTCTTATAACCTCGTTTTAGGTATCTATGTAGATAAACCAAGACCAAGAGGCTCCCTATGCTGCCCAGCATCCTACCTGGAATTCCCACTTCCCGAAAATTCCACATGCCCACTCTGAATGCAAAGCCTTTCCCTATTCCCTACCCTGCCTTTCCTTGTCTACCTGAAAATGCCTACTCATCTTCCCAGGCTCCAGCTGAAGCTTAGGAAACTCTGTTGGTCCTTCGTGGCCCTCTCAGTCACCAGTACAATCACTCTTGTCTTCATACCGACGCTATGTACCCTGCATAGATATTGAAATTTGATTCTCTATTAGATTCTGAAATTCTTAATGAAAGAGCCATTTGTGTACATACAAAGCAGAGTGTTCTGTCAGTATATGACAGAGGCTCAGTAAATACATGTTGAGTGAATGAACAAATGAGTCATGAATGTCAAATGAGGCATTAACTCATTCAGTTCCCCTAAGAACCTCCTGAATAGTTTACACTTAGTTGTGAAAATGTAGTTGACGTTTTTTAATCTGTTAATATCTGTTGAGATACTTAACAGCAGAAATAAACTAACAAATATATATTAATTGGTAGGATAGTCATAGCGAAGGGAACCAAAACAAAGGCTAAAAACCTTAAGAGTCAACAAAAGGCAAAGTCAGAGGAGCTCTTGGGATTTAGATAATTGATAGATGCCACTATCAGGATGAATAAGCTTCTGTTGATTTCAGAATTTGTGTCACTAAAATTCCAGGAGGGCACCTAATTGGATCACGTGCCAACCTTCTACAATGAGACCAAGTCAATTTCCTTTTTATTTTTCAGGATATCCAATTATTCCAATTTGCCCAGAACACTTCAACTTGTTTTTACACTACTTTATTGAGGTATGATAGATATACGAAGTGTATGTATATTCAGTGTATGCAACTTGACAAGTTTAGAGATAAGTATATACTCATCAATGTATCACCATAATCCATGCCATAAACCTATCCATCACCTCCAAGTTTCCTCCCACCCTATTTTTTTAAATAAGAACAGTTAACGTTATATCTACCCTCTTAGCAAAGGTCTAAGTATCCAACATGGTATCATTAACTATGGGCACCATGCTGCCCCATAGAGCCCTAGGATTTATTCATTTTGCATGACAGACTTTGTACTCTAATACCTCCCCATTTGTCCCTCTGACAGCCACCATTATCCTCTCTGCACTTCTATGTGTTTGGTTAATTTAGATATTTCATATATGTGCTATCATGTAGTATTTATCCTTTTGTGCTTTATTTTATTTCACTTAACATAATGTTCTCCAGTTTCATCCATGTTGCTGCAAATGGCAGGACTGACTTATTTTTTAAGGCTGAGTAATAGTCGATATCATAGTTTATCAATTCATGTATCAATGGGCATTTAGGTTGCTGCCATATCCTGACTATTGTGAATAACAATGCGGTGAGCTTGGCAGTGCAGCTATGTCTTCAAGACCCTGATTTCAATTTCTTTGAATATATGCTTAGAAGTAGTATTGTTGGATCCTATGGTGCTTCTGTTTAAAATACTCATAAACCACATATCTGATACAGGGCTAATATCCAAAATATATAAGCAGCTCTTAGAACCCAAAAGTAAAAATACAAATAACCCAATTATAGAATGGGCTAAAGAATTGAAAAGACATTTGTTCAAAGAAGATGTACAAAGGGCAAACATGTATATAAAAATCTGCTCAGCATCGGTATTAGAGAATGCAAATCAAAACTATCATGAGATATCACCTCACACCTGTTACAATGGCCATTATCACAAAGACAAAGGACAAGAAGCGTGGGATGATGAAATCCCTATTGCCGGGATTGTAAATTGGTAGAGCCACTATGAAAACAGTCTAGAGGGTCCTAAAAATATTATAAATGAATCAGCTTTCCTGACTCTGCCACATGCACTTTAGGATGGAGGAGGAATGTTTATTCAAAGACAAACTAGTCTGCTGTTATGAAAAGGAAGGTAAAATAGAAATTTGATTTTAAAAACACCCTAATCACCTGGGCACTAACCCAGGTCTACTTTTGCTTGAATCTTCTATCTATTATTCTTGTTCTGATAGTAGTTTATTATTTAATCTTTTATTCAATAAATATGTATTAAGGAACTACAATACCGGGAATCATTCAAGCCCTGAGAATTCAGCAGTGAATGAATCTGACACATTCCCTGCTTTTATAGATCTTCCATTTTAATGGAAGGACATAGACAATTAACAAATATATTACACAGGTTAAGCATCCGAATGAAAGGGTCCAAAATCCAAAATGTTCCAAAATCCAAAATGTTTTGACCACTGACATGACAACATAAGGAGAACATTTCTACACCCAATCTCTTGCGATGGGATGCAGCCAAAACTTGGTTTAATGCACAAAATAATTTAAACTATTAAAGTTACCTTCAGGCTATGTGTATAAGGTATATATAAAACATAAGCTTCATATTTAAACCTGGGTTCCCTCCCCCAAGATATCTCATTATGTAAATGCAAATATTCCAAAATCCAAAACACCTCTAGTCTCAAGCATTTTGAATAAGGGTCAACCTGTATGCCATTTAAAATTAGCAAAATAGAGAAAAATCAATCAGAGAAAGGTAAAAAGTACAAGGCTGAAGGATGCACGTAGTTGATGTTTCATAAAAGATAGGGAAGTTATCTCTGATATGGTGATATTTCAGCAAGAAGAGATGGAAAGTCATAAAGGTAGCTGGGGCAGAGGGTTGGGATTTAGGCAGATGAAGCCAGTGGTGAGAATATTGGAAATTTAAAGTAACAGTGAAGAGGTCAGTGTGTCTGGAATGGAGTGAGGAAGTGAAAACTTATAGGAGAAGGACAATAGGGTTAGCAACAAATCCAAATCATGTAAGGTAGTAATTCCCAGTGACTTTGGTAAGTAATTTGACTTTTATTCTTAGTAAAATAGGAATTCGTGGAACTATTTGGAAGTAGAATGAAAAGAAGGAAGGAACAAATTAAACATATTGGGGGGTAGAATTAACAGGATTTGCTGACAGATTAGATTTGAATGTGAAGAAATGTTTAGCTTGATCAACTGTTAACAATGAGCTTGCATTTATTGAGAAGGAAAGGACATAGAATATAGAAAGAGGAATTTGGGAGGCAGAGTGTGGGGCAGGAATCATGATTTTAGCTATGAACACCCTGATTTTGAAATGTCTGTTGTATATCGAAGGGAAGATATCCAGTAGACAGAAGGGAGCGTCCATTCATGGGGAAAGGTCTGGCCTGAAGACACAAATACGTAAAATTATCAGCGAAAAAGCTTTTGAAGTCCTGAGACTGGATGAAATCCCCTCCTATGTAATTATAGATAAGAGAAGAAAGCACATCTAAAAAATGAACTTTAAGATCCTTCCAATTTTAGATGTTAGGGGCCTGAGAACAGCCCATCAAAGGCAGCCAAGAAATAGGGGCTGATGTCAGTGAACTAAGACAGGGAGATGACCCAGAAGCTCCACTCCTCCACCCCCCCAAAAAAAGAGGGGAGGAGGCAAGTACTGGCTGGAATGTCAAATGTTGTAGCCACTTTGGAAAATAGTTTTGCATATTCTGAAAAAGTTAATACAAATTACTATATGATCCTGCAATTACTCCCCTAGATAGCTACCTGATAAATTATTTATCAATTTATTTATTTTTATTTAATTTTATTTATTTATGTATTTATTTTTTTGGAAATAGTCTTGCTCTGTCACCCAGGCTCGAGTGCAGTGGTGCTTGTCTTGGCTCACTGCAACCTACGCCTCCTAGTTTCAAGTGATTCTCATACCTTAGCCTCCCAAGTAGCTGGAATTACAGGTGCAGACCAGCACACCTGGCTAATTTTTTGTACTTTTACTAGAGATGGGGTTTCACCAGGTTGGCACCAGGTTGACAAAGGGAAGGCACTAGTGTTTATAGCATAATTATTCATAAATGTCAAGAAGTAGGAACAATCCAAATGTCCATCAACTAATCCGTGAATAAACAAACATGGTGTATATATAACATTGAATACTATTTGGCAGTAAAGAGGAACAAAGAACTGATACATGCTAAAACATACATAAATCTCAAAAACATTAGACTAAGTAAAAGAAGAGAGACAAAAATGCCACATATGTCATATGATTCCATTTATATGAAATTCAAGAAAAGGCAAATCTATATAGACAGTAGTGTAAAGGCTGTCTGGGGCTGGGAGTAGAAATGAGAGTAACTCGCTGATAGACACACTAGACATTTTGGGGGTGATAAACATTTTCTAAAATTGGATGGTAGTGATGTTTGCACAACTCAGTAAATTTTATAAAGTTTATTGAATTGTACACTTAAAATCAGCGCATGTTATTTTCTGAAATACATATACGCCATTACACATGTTGAAAGAAACAGGAAGTAGTTGATCCTGCTAAATATTTTTAGAGAGGACAAGTTAGATAAAAAATGATATTTGAGCTTAGAATTTCACAATATAGAGTTACTAGTATAGTTTTCAAGAGTTATCTGCATGGTCTCATTGGAACAAATATTTGCTATTACTGTTGAAAAGATAATGGGAGACTAAACATTGAAAGATTTCAACAATGCCCCAAATTAGTTTATTGGATTAAGATGAAGTATTCCATTACAGCTGCCTAGGAGAAATAGGCCATATCTATCTCCCTATCCATGTATCCCTCTAACCAAATAACCACTTACCCACCCAATCATTCATCCATTCAGCAATCCAACCATTCATGTATCCATCTGCCTATCCAACCATGTGATCATCCACTCACCAATCTCCTAACCCAACTATTGATCCAACCATCTATCCATCCATCCATTCAAATACCATAGAGCCTAGGTGAGCAGGAAACTACAGCATCTGTGTTTATACAGCTACACTCTATGATGTTCCCACAATGACAAAATCACCTAATGGTGCATTTGTCAGAAGGTAACCCTATCATTAAGTGATGTGTATTGGACACATCACTGAACTGGAACAGCAATTTTAAAACCTCTGAATCAAAAGACACCATTAACACAGTGAAAAAGCAAGCCATATGCCTCCTTCTCCCTCATCCTATTCAATGTGTGATACTAAAAGAGTCAGTGCAACACAGCAACTTCCAACAGCATGAGGTATATCTATCTCCCTATCTATGCATCTCTCTAACCAACTAACCACTTACCCACCCAATCATTCATCCATTCATTAATCCAATCATTCATCTATCCATCTACCTATCCAACCATGTGATCATCTACTAACCAACCCAACCCAACTACTCAACCATCCGTCCATCCATCCATCTATCCATCCATCCACCCACCCCACTGACCTATCCATATGTTTGTCTATGCATACATTCTTCCATCTTTCCATTCATGTGTAACTGTATACAAACACACATGTGCACACGCACACATACACAGTTGAAAAGCAAACAATAAAGCTACAAAAAGTGCATGACTTTTCGCCTTAAATTCCTTGATTAATGTTTGTAGGTCACTAAGTGGGTGTGACCTGCTGCAAGTCTGTAAAAGGTAGCTGTTAATAATACCATGTCACATAACTGACGTGAAGTACAAGCACTATGCACCCTGAAGCGTTATCTAAAAGTCACTGCATTTTCTTCTCATGATGTCTTTCGAAAGGGTGGAAGATCTTTAGGTCTGTGACTTAATTCAGTTTACTTTTCCCTCTGTCCATACTTGTCAGAAAATAAATTTTGACCTTTGGTCACCAATGAGTTTTTTTCATATACATGAATTATCTGGAATTACAATCATCTTGTGATCTAATTTAAAGACAAGAAATTCCTGCCCACACTTCTAAATGTGGAAACATATACTTCTCTGCCCTCAAGAGACACAGGGGCCAAATATAAGCCAGGTTCAGAGAATTATGTCCAGATAATTTGCTCACCCTGAGCAAGGATTGTTTTGTATCTGGTTACTTTATATGGAGTTTGACATGTTGTCCTATGGACACAGTTGTATGAAATTTGAGAATAGCTTTGGAGTAGCTGTTCTCTCCATGTTGTCTTACAGGCACAGTTGTATGAAATTGGAAAATGGCTTTGGAGTAGCTGTTCTCTTCCTCTGCCTGGTCCTGGACATTCACGTGATGAAGAATACTATTAGGTGTCAACCTAAGTAGCAGGTTCTAAGCACATTTCAATGATGTTATCATATTCTTCCCTTATCAGATAATTTGAATTTTTCTAAACTCCTCAAGCTTGGTAAATACTACTTTAGAAGTTCTATAAAAAGAAAAAAAAAAGAATAGAGACATGGATTACCATTAAAACTTGCTTAATATTCACATCACAGGATTTTAAGCACATTGATACTTAGTAGTAGTCATAGTAAACTGACAAAGGCAGTCATAAAAGGGATAGTATGTTCCATTTTACTGAAAACAGTTTGTGGAGTTGCATTTCTGCAAGATTATAAAGTCACAGGAAACTCAAAAAGACACTGCTTTTGAAGATATGTTGCCACAAGCTAGCATACTGCAAAATT
Source organism: Mandrillus leucophaeus (assembly GCF_000951045.1). Classification (NCBI taxonomy): domain Eukaryota; kingdom Metazoa; phylum Chordata; class Mammalia; order Primates; family Cercopithecidae; genus Mandrillus; species Mandrillus leucophaeus. The sequence goes on from NW_012106186.1 coordinate 2,382,090, forward strand.
CACCTGGAAAATTTTAATTCTTCTCTTAGATACAGCAAAGGGAAAGGTGTTTCAGATAAAACACTTCTCAAGATGTTGGTGGAAAATGGGAACATCCGGTTTAACAACCCTGGAGCCAAGATTTTAAAGAGGTAGTGCAAGAAAGCAATAATCTCAAATTGTTACTCTTTTTCTACCCTTATCTTTTCATCTTCAGACCTGCTATTTTACATGGGTAACACAAACCCTAGCTTGCATGCCACCCCACTCATTCCTTTCAGCCTAATTCTATGTTCCCTCTGTGTGGGGAGACAATTTTTCATGGGTCTCCTGTGTCTCTGTGTCAGTCTTGTGATGTATGGAAGTGACTTCTCCTTGTTCCAGACTATTGTTTCAGGAATGGTTGTATAGCAAATATATTCAGAAGGCAGATTGTCTCTCTCTAAAGCAAAGGGCAGGCAGGCTTATTGCCCATTATAAAAGATTTGGTTTCCCAACCTCAGGCTTCCATTACACATGCAAGTGACATCTGGACTCCATGTATCATCCTGAGGGAATCAGGGCTCAGGAAACTTGCATAAAAATGATGATTCTCTGACTGCCACTCTTGCTGTGGGTACTAACCTGTCCTTCATTGTTGATCCCAGAAGCTCATGGCTTGTACCAGAACCTGGGAAACTATGGAAAGCTAATTTGTTAGTTTGCAAGCAGGGTAAAACCTCAGACCCTTTACAGTTCTTCACACAACACAAACTCCAAAATCAACCAGGTTTGAAAGCTTAGAGTTAAAAACCTCATACAAATTAACTGACAAGTATTGATTATATTAAAGTCAAGTATTGATAATGGCATTTATTGCGATCTCACTAGTTATAAGTGCATTATGTATATATATTACATACATGTATGTATACATGCGTATGTAGCCTTCATTATTATGTATGTATTGTCTCTCTACATACAGAACATCTGAGGTGCAGAGAAAGCAAGTAACTTTCCCCAGTTTACCCAACTAGTACCTAGTGGACCTGAGATTCCAACCCCCTATGCTTGTCCTCTCCACCTGAGCCCTTACCCACCCTGCTATATATGTCTTTAGTTGATTTCCTTCATTTTCCCTTCATTCTTTGGGCACTATCATTTCTAGCCATCTAGAGAACCAAATATCTCATGGTCTAACTTCACAGTCCCATAGTGAACTAAATTCATAGTGCCTATTGCAAAATAGGCACACAATTTACTGATGTAATACACAAAATTACTAATATAAGCACTCTGAGCTAATCACTCTAAAAATTCCTCTCTTCCCTAAAAAAGCCAAAATGGAAGCCAGGAGAAGAGATTCACTGTAGCTTGAAGGATCTAGGAAAGATTTCTAGAGAATAAAACACAAATTTGAGTAAATTACTGCCATTGAATATTCAGTGGTATTCGGTTTTCTGTTCCCATTTTAGTTTGATAAAGATAATGCCCCCCAGCTCCATCCATGTCTCTGCAAAGGACATGATCTCATTCTTTTTTATAGCTGCATAGTATTCCATGGTGTATATGTACCACATTTCCTTTATCCAGTCTATCATTAATGGGCATTTAGACTGCACACCTACAACCATCTAATCTTTAACAAACCTGACAAAACAAGCAATGGGTAGAGAATTCCCTGTGTAATAAATGCTGGGAGAACTGGCTAGCAATAGGTAAAAAAGTCAAATGGGGCCCTTTTCTTACACCACATATCAATATAAAAATCAACTCAACATGGATTAAAAACTTACACATAAAACCAAAACTATTAAAATCCCAGAAGAGAACCTAGGCAATACCACTCAGGACATAGGCAAAGGTAAGTATTTCATAATGAAGATGCCAAAAGCAATTGCAACAAAAGCAAAATTTGACAAATGGGATCTAATTAAACTAAAAGGCTTCTGCACCAACAAAAGAAACTGTCTACAGAGTAAACAGCCTACAGAATCAGAAGAATATAATTTTATATCTTTCTTGCACAACATATCTCATTGAGAATGCTGTTATACAAGATTATTGACTATTCATGACATCCTGCTGTAATCCAAAGGTCAGTGGGCTTTTCCATTAGAAATTCTAATTTCTTAATTCAAAATTAGATTCGGAAAGATAAGATTACATTCCAATTTCATAACTGGAATATACTTAAATATAAATTTATAAGCAGCATTTTGAATGATTTTTAAAGCAATTCTAATATGAGGTGCCCTATTTAGCAAATAAAATAGAGAATATACAGTTAAATTATAATTTCAAATAAACAGTATTTTATTAGGATAAATAATATGTCCTATGTGATATTTGGACATACTCATACTGAAAAAAGTTATCCGCTGTCTATCTGAAATTTATATTCAACTAGTGGTTCTATATTTTACCTGAAAACACTGTTATTAAAAAGTTACAGAAAGTGGTGAGTTTAAAAGTCACAGAAGTTCAGACTGATGTCAGCTTATCTTTTAGTACAGAAATAGATGTAGATGTATATAGAGATACTCTTACAGATATATAGATATGAATATAAATTCTATGTGAACTCTTCATTATCTCATAAAATTATAACATTCCCACATATCCTTTCTTTTTGATTAATAAAGAATAGTGATGCTGAAATTTTATGCAGTTTAAACCATGACCACACTTTCTTGACCTGTAGTTATTATGTATTCTGGAAAGCTGTGCCATAGAACTCTAATTGTTTATCATAAAGGTTATTTCTTTATGTGAATATTCACACTGAATAGTGACCCCTGAATAATTTCAGAGTAATTTCTTGAAAATAAATTCTTTTATACAGTCTGAACTTATATATTTCTTTTTGGACCAAGTAGTATGACCAAGTGTTTAATAAAATAACCCGTGTATTTTTAACAATTAGATTTTAATTTGATAAAAAGATTATGCTTTACTTAAGGCCCTAATCACAAATAAAGTGTACTGAACAGCTTATCGGCTTTAAGCCCTGCAGACATCTCTGAACTCAGGAGGTATTTAAAGTCCCCTGGACTAGATTGAATTCCTTCTCTTCCTAGTTTTAAGCACATTTTTGAAGTCAAAGATTAGGTCACTAAAGACATGCAGTAACAGATTCCACAAGAACTGATCCAGTAAAGTATCAGACAGGGATAAAATTTACATGATTTACAGTGAGTAAACAGAAAAAGAAAAGCCTAATTAAAGATTTTAAAACAAAAGAGAAAAAGGAAGGAAAACATAATACAAAATGAGAACACACGATTCACCACAGAAAGACATTTCTGAAGTATCTACTTTCATAATCCCAATAGAAAGCGTATCTTTCAAAGAAACTGTATGAAATCTTGGATTATAAGGCTATAGACAGATATTAAAAATATATGGCCAAGAGGCAAACAAAAATCTAAGGAGAGTCAAATTAAATAAGGAATAGTTTGTATTTAATAAAAGCAAAAGTTTAATGATAGAAATATAATGTACACTAGAATCAGTTGAACAGAACCAATACTGTAGAAAATTGAATCAATAGAGCAGATAAAAAGCTTAAGAAACCACTGCATGTTCATGAATAAGAAAGACAAAGAGTTAAACATAATCTGAGAGAAGATATAAAATAGGTATAATTAACATGAAATTGCATGTAATTTGTGTTCCTTGAAAAGACACAGAGTGACAAAAAAGCAACACTAAATGCATAATAGGAAAAAAGAAATTCTGGGATGGAAGGTCTCAATCTGCTAGTTGAAGAGCATTCTGGATAGCAGCAAAATTTCCTTTACAAAAAATCGAACACATAGACCCCATCTGATGAAAGTTTTACACTTGAAGGGAAAGGAAATAATCTTGAAGTATTAAAGTAGAAAAATTAGATCAATGACACATAAAGAAAAATTATGCTGAATGCAGATTTCTTCTTCCTAACATCAGAATTTTTCAGAGTTAAAAATAGAAAAGCACATGACTTAAAATTCTATATTCAGTTATTCAACAATTATTAAAGACCATTTTTGTACCAAACAGTGGACTAGGAGTGCTATACTTTTAGATCTTCATTTATGTTTGGAGACAACAGAAGGGTGTATTAGTCTGTTCTCATGCTGCTAATAAAGACATACCTGAGACTGGGTCATTTTTAAAGAAAAAGAGGTTTAATGGACTCACTTCCACATGGCTGGGGAGGCCTCACAGTCATGGTAGAAGGCGAAGGAGAAGCAAAGTCACATCTTACATGGTGGTAGGGAAGACAGAGCTTGTGCAGGGAAACTCCTTTTCATAAACCATCAGATCTCGTGAGACTTATTCACAATTATGGGAACCGTACGGGAAAGACCCAACCCCATTATTCAATTACCTCCCACCGGGTCCCTCCCGCGATAAGTGGGAATTGTGGGAGCTACACTTCAAGATGAGATTTGGGGTGGGGACACAACCAAACCATATCAAAAGGCTTAGAAAGTAGACTTCCTACAGCCCTTGATGGGGGAGTATCCACAGAATGCACCCTGATAAATCACACTGAGGAACTCCAAAGTAGAAAAGCTGCAAAAGTGATATAACTAGAAAATAATCAAACAGACATGCATCTATTACACTCTGTCCTCTGAGTAGAGATTGTGGCCTTAGCGAGCTGACCTCCTTTCAATGGCTAATACGAAAAGCTAGATGCATTAGTCCAGGATACTTTCCTAACACTGGAAATGGGAAGGTGTTGAAGAGAAATGATTCTGTTATCCTTAAATGGCAGGAGGCACTTTGCTAAGGAGTGGAAGGCAGATGCATTGGTGCTGTATTTCAGTTGCTTACAATTGGATCCTGCTACAGGGTTCCAGAAAACAAAATTGGTCTCTCTGCTCCCAGAGGGTAGCACTCTTCTCCTAGATTATCCAATGTCCAGGGTCCCAAGAAGGGGCGCTGGCCTCCTAGAGCACATTTTGTATTTTCCTGTCACGTTTCCTCTTTCTCCCCTTTCCCAGCCCCCTCCTCCAAAAACTTCCCATGGATCAGGGACAGTGAGTGCCTCATAGTAAGAATGTGCTGCTGTAGGACTCAGTCTAGAGGGAGTTTCGCAGGTTCACTCTACAGAGAGCCCCTCTGCAGATCCTAGACACAGCCACACCTGCCTGTCATAGCCTCAAACCACATATACCACCCTCAGTGGCACTGGCTAAGTTTTGCCATTGGACCAAAGGATAGAAAGACTGATGAGTAGCATACAATGCCATTTAAACTATTTTTGTCTGAATAATTCTTATAGTATGGTTATAAACCAGAATGCAAACATAATTTTCCATCTTGACATGTAAGATTTGTAACCTCATCTCAGTTTTCAGATCAATAACAGCCAGTACTGGTTTAAAATAAATAAGTGTGAAAATTGCCCTGAATTTCATGTGAATGTCAATACAGTTTATTGCTGATATTAGAAAAAAATTGCCTTGCTTTTAAATAGGTAAACTTTACATAATGTAAAACAGTGTACTACAATTTGTAGTCACAAAAATATGAAACCAACCTAAATGCCCATCAACCAATGAGTGGATAAACAAAATGTATATATATACCATGGAATACTACTCAGCCATAAAATGATATGAAATAATGGTCTTTGCAGCAACTTGCTTGGAGCTGGAGGCCATTATTCTTATTAGAATAACTCAGGAATGAAAAACTAAATACTGTATGTTCTCTCTCATACAAGAGAACTAAGCTATGAGGATGCAAAGGCATGAGAACGATATAATGGACCTTGGAGACTCAGGGGGAAGGGCAGGAGCGGGGCGAAGGATAAAATCCTACATATTGGGTACAGTGTACACGGCTCAGGTGACAGGTGCACCAAAATCTCAGAAATCACTGCTAAATAACTTATCCATGTAACCCAAAACCACATGTTTGGTTCTGTACTCCCCAAAACGATTGAAAATAAAAATAATTAAGTAAAAACAGTGTATTTATCTGCTTGGGCTGCCATAACAAAATACCACAGACTGGGTGGCTTAAACCACAGAAATGTATTTTCTCACAGTTCTGAAGGCTGGAAGCACAAGATCGGAGTGCTGACTGGTTTGGTTTCTGATGAACGCTCTCATTTGGTTTCCAGATGGCTGCTTTCTTGCATTTTTGATACGTCATCATGACCTCTTTTGGAGCATCTGAGGGAGCTAAGAAGGGAGGCAGGTAAAGCGGGAGAGGAGCAGGGAAGTGGGTGGAAAGGGATATGGAGGTGGAGAGAGAGCATGCAAACAAGAGCTCCGGCTTCTCTTCCTACAAGGACATTAGTCCCATCAGATCAGAGCTCCGTATTTATGGTCTCATTGAACCTTAATGACCTCCTTACTCCAAATACAGCCACACTGGGGTTAGGGCTTCAGGATATGAATTTTGGAGTGACCCAAACTGTCAGTCCCTAACAAACAGCATGTATCATTTCTATATTACAGACAGAGGAAAGGAGTGGTGAGGAAGCTCATTCATGATAAAAGGAATAAGGAAAGACTAAGAAGGCATTAAAAGATGACAGAAGAGAGAGAGAATGTCAGTTAAGACTGTGGGAAAAATGGGAAAAGCTTCTCTTTCAAAGGCAAGACTCTCAGGCTGGATTATTTAATTTCCAAAATAAGCTAGCAACACCACCAAAACAAAGCAATCGACAAACGTTAAAATTAAGTATTCATAAGCTATGTCAAGCAATGATAACCAAAAGGCAAGGATTACAGTATTAAAAAAAAGATGTAGAATTCAAAGTTAAAAAGACATTTGTAATAGTTCATTATGAATATATAACAGGAAAACATCCCTTCAAAAATGCATAGCATAGAAATATACAAAGCAAAAAGTGATTTTTAAAAAAGAGAAATTGATAGGCATGAAAGGGAACCTCTCACTCATTTGCATTTTAAACAAGGAAAATATAGAAAATCTATTAAAATGCATTCAGCATAGGTTAGCTACCACATGAACAGAATGATATAATTTTTACTTGCAACATTCAAGAGAAACAAATGAAATAAGAGACCTCACTAGGATACATGGATTATAAAATAATATACAAAAAACAACTGCTTCCCTTTATACCATAGATAATCATTAGGAAAACATGATAAATATCCTTTTCCCAAAAACTACTAAAAAATGTTGACAAGAAAATAAACTTTAAAATAGATGTGATAACTACATGAAGGAAACTACAGATCTATATAGAATGTCCTAAGAAATGGCTTAAATAAATGGGAAATTCTTAAACAGCAAGAACTATGACAGAACTGTCAATGTACCCAAATTATAATTTATGTGTCATTCTTTTATGGAATGTCTTTAGTTTGCTAGAGCTGCCATAAGAAAGTGCCACAGGCTGGGAGGTGTAAACAGCCAACTATTTTCTCACAGTTCTGGGGGCTGGAAGTCCAAGACCAAGGCGTCGGCAGGGTTGGTTCCTCCTGAGGCCTCTTTCTTTGGCTTGCAGGCGGCCACCTTCTCCCTACATCTTCATGTGGTGTTGCACCTCTGATGTCTCTTTTTTGTGTGTCCTCATATTTTTTAACAAGGATACCAGTCCAGTTGGGTTAGGGCCCATCCTCAAAGCCTCATTTTAACTTAATCTCTTATTTAAAAGCCCCATCTCCAAATTTCAACACACGAATTTTTCATGGGAGAACAGAGGACAAAAATCAGCCCATAACAAGAACGTAGCAGGGACTTCCTAAATAATTACCAATTGTGTTTCATCACCGGTCTTCTTCACAGCTGATCTGGATTCTGCTTCAGTGAGTTAGGGGCAGAAGTGATGTGCTCCACTTCAGACCTGGCCATAAAACACACTTTTTTCTCCCTTGAGACAGAGTCTCACTTTGTTGCCCAGGCTGGAGTGCAGCAGTGGTGCCATCTCAGCTCACTGCAACCTCCGCCTCCTGGGTTCAGGCGATCCTCCTGCTAAGTAGCTGGGATTACAGGCATGGACAGACCACCAACCCAGCTAGTTTTTGTATTTTTAGTAAAGTAGGGACTTCACCATGTTGGTCAGGCTGGTCTTGAATTCCTGACCTCAAGTGATCTGCTCGCCTCAGCCTCCTAAAGTGCTGGGATTACAGGCATGAGCCATGACACCTTGCCCCTAAAACTCACTCTCAAGCATCCCAGTTCTTCCCACTTTCACAGAGACTTTGAAGAACTTGTATTTACATGGCAGCACATTAAAAAAAAAGGGTGCCTGGATTTCTGAGTTACCCTAGAATGCCACACACACATACATACACACACTTGCATTAGGTTGTAATAGAAGCAAGAAACAAGTAAAACAACTATTTTTGTTTGGTCATTTTTTCTTTTGTACTGCAGCAAGCATATGTTAGACTAATAGAAAATACACAGAATACACACAATACCACATGTTCTAAAGCATTCCCCATTCAAGAATTTAAAAACTCTTCATAATTGTTAGTTATACCTTCCATTAAGCATTTCAATATTTCATTAAGGAGGGATAATCACCTAATAGTATAGGAATTATTAAACTCAATAAACATCATTTTCTTATGGGAAAACCTACTTTACTTGATAATCAAAATTATCACAGAAGAAATAGCCCCTTTGAGGAATTTTGAATATAGTATACTCTACAAAATCTCCAAAGATGAAAGAACAAAGCCCTTGAATAAAGCCCAAGGAATGAAGTAATATGAAAATAAATTAGTGCCTGAGATGCAGCAGCTACATGTCCATGAACATAAAGATCTATTGATCAGAAAATCATGACCAGGTACAAAATCATCACCTTGTAAAACTCTAGGCCACCATAGTTAGGGAAGATGTTTAATAGTGTTACAATGGACAGATAGAAGAGTCAATTATTCTGCCAACTTCTGCTGTAATCCAACCTGAAATGATCCTCCAGCTGAGAGGTTAGGGGCTTTAAACCTTTATCACTAATTTCAAATGTAGACATCAAAGGGCAGAGTCATCAGAGCAGATACAGTCACGTAGCAAAGCCACTGCACCTCTCTCATCAGGAAGTTCTCTCCCAAAAATAACTGAGAGAATGTACAGGGCCCATTGATGGGAAGTACTTCTTATTATTAGTTTTGATGATAATTTTAATTGAAATTTAGCCCTTGAATGCATGCATACAGAAAGAATGGGACATCTTTGAAAGAAGTAATGAAACTCTCATAAAAAGCCCAAGACCCTTACAAAACAGATTGGAACAAGGAAAGAATAGTGCAGTAGACAAAGAAAGGGCCAAAAATATGAATTAAAAAATGAAAATGAAACTTTGACTATGATGTACTCTATAGAATCTTGCTAAAAATAGGAAGTATTTTAGCATAGCTAAAAATTTTTAGGATTGCATTAAGAAGGCTGTGATAGGCCAGACTCAGTGGCTCATGCCTGTAATCCCAGGACTTTTGTAGGCCAAGACCGGTGGATCACCTGACATCAGGAGTTCGAGACCAGCCTGGCCAGCATGGTGAAACTCCATATCTACTAAAAATACAAAAAGTAGCCAGGCGTGGTGGCAGGCACCTGTAATCCCAGCTGCTTGGGAGGCTGAGGCAGGAGAATCACTTGAAACTGAGAGGTGGAGCTTGCAGTGGGCTGAGATTGTGCCACTGCACCCCAGCCTGGATGACAGAGCAAGACTGTCTCGGGGGGGCAGGGGGGCCGTCTGTAATAGATGTTCTACATACATGCATATACACACATGCACATATACCTACCACACAAGGTAACTAAACTCTAAAGGGGTGGGGCTTCATCCCATTAGTATAGGTTCAAATATTCCCAACATTTCTTTTCCAAACATGTCACACCTGAGGAATGTTTTAGCTCATGGCAGCACTGGCTGCTTTCACAACTCCACACATATTTGAAATCTTGGCAGCTAGAAAATATTAAAAAGATGCCATTCTAGCCCTGCCTATCGAAAAGATAAATATTGTGCTATCTGAAATTACCAGACAGATGTAAGTGGCAGGTTGTTTCCACAATGTTTTGGCATTTGTGGGGAAAAGGTTTATGACCTCGTTTTCCTTTAAAAATTCATCATTTAACATGGGACAAAGATGCCTGAAATAACACGAAACAGCCAATAGACTCCAGATCATTCATGCTAGCCAAAAATTTTAAAACTTTTAATAGTATTAAAATGTGCTTTTAATGATGAGGCATGACATTCTTACCTTGTTTTATGTCATTTCCATCATTCTGAACAAAAATTGAATTTCAATTTAATTTCAACTTATCAAAGTCAAGATTTAAAAAACAGCCTGGGCCGAGCACAGTGGCTCACATCTGTAATCCCAGCACTTTGGGAGGCTGAGGTGGGCAGATCACCTAAGGTCAGGAGTTTGAGGCCAGCCTGGCCAACATAGTGAAACCTTCTCACTACTAAAAATAAAAAAAATTAGCCAGGCATGGTGGCAGGCCCCTGTAATCCTAGCTACTTGGGAGGCTGAGGCAGGAGAATCACTTGAACCTGGGAGGTGGAGGTTGTAGTGAGCTGAGATTGTGCCACTGCACTCCAGCCCAGGTGACAGTGCAAGACTCCATCTCAAAAAGAAAAAAAAACAAAACAAAAACACCAGCCTGTGCATGCCAGGAGGCAGAAGGGTTTGGCATGGCTGAAGAATCAGCAGGCAGAGCCCTCAGGCCATGGGTAGAGAGGAGGCTTGACAGCTGGGGCAGGGCTCTGATGTTTGCTGTGACAAGGGCTGTCATTCTGAATGTCCCCAGGTCAAACCATGGCCTCATGCTGAAAAGCTATGCAGAGGAAACTGAAATGAAGAGTAATTAGGAAAAAAATCAAAGCAATCATGTGTCTACACTCTCAGAAAAAAGCTGAAAGTGTAACACAGCATTGGTCCTATGAAAACAAGTAAAAATTAAAAGTTGCTGGAATCCCTAAAACACTTTAAGCCTTAGGAGAAATGTGACTGTGGTCTGAGTCGTGTAGCACATCATGGTAACTCCTGTACAGCAGAACTCATCCTCATCGTTCTTATTCTGTCCCGATAGCTGGGACCACAGGTGTACACTACCACGCCCAGCTAATTTTTGCATTTTTTGTAGAGACGGGGTCTCACTGTGTTGCCTAGACTCAAACTTGGCCTCAAGTGATCCTCCCACCTCAGTCTCCCAAAGTGCTGGTATTACAGTCATGCCCTACCACATCCAACCTCGAATCATGTTTTTAAAAGTTAATCCATATAAACAGGTATATTAGTCCGTTCTCACACTGCTATAAAGGACTGCCAGAGACTGGGTAATTTATAAAGGAAAGAGGCTTAATTACCTTACAGTTCCCCATGGCAAGAGTGGCCTCAGGAAACTTACAATCACAGCAGAAGAGGGAGTTAAACACATCCTTCTTCACATGATGGCAGGAAGGAGAAGTGCCAAGCAAAACGGAGAAAAGCCCCTAATAAAACCACCAGATCTCATGAGAACTCACTATCACAAGAATAGCGAGGGGTAAACAGCCCCATGATTAAATTACCTCCCACCAGGTCCCTCCCACAACATGTGGGGATTATGGGAACTACAATTCAAGATGAGATTTGGGTGGGAACACAGCCAAACCATATCAACAGGTGAGAAGCAACTGCCAAATTCTTAAAAAGTTGTAAGAATGAATTACACTGTATTTGTAAGCTTTGCCTCAAATCTCAAATGATATTTTCCCCATCCCTGTTCTCTGCTAAGATATGCCCTTTCTGTGACATAGCAAGGAGCCAATGGCAGGACAGATGCCTCTGTCAAGTGGGACTGGTCAGGGCGCCCCAGAACCACTCATGTTCAATGGTCAAAGCAAGTCACGTTGCTAATTCCAGTCAATGACAGCAGAAAATTATATGTCCCTTAAATGAAAAGGAAGTGTAAAAACAATGAAACCTATCTCAATTATCACACAATCTATAAAATCTATACAATGCAGGTAATAATAAAACCTGTTGCTTACCAGACAATAAAGCAGTGCCTAAAATAAACAATGTGACACTGTCAATCAATAGACAAACAGATCAATGAAACATGGTAGAAAAATGCAAAAATAGATGCATGTACATAGAGAATCTTAGTAAATAATAAAGATGACATTTTGAAAACATCAGAGAAAATTGTAGTATGATGTTAGGATAACTAGACAGACATGTTGGAAAAAATGAGGATCGATTGCACTACTGACATCTAAGAAATACCTGCTGGGACAAACATTTAAACTTGGAAAATGAGATTTAAAATATTAAAAGGGAGAAACTTTTTTTAAAATAATCAAGAAGCAAGAAGTAATAAGCAAGATGACATTTCTGAGTAGGCATAGAATCCAAATGTTATAAAAGTGAAGACTAACAAATTTGACTACAAAAATAAATACATAATTTCTACATAGCTAAAAAATAGAACTCAAGGTGAAAAGAAACAAATTGGGAGAAGTATTTGCAATATTGCCACATTGGAAAAGTTAGTCTTTTTAATATATAAAGATCTAAGAATCAAAAAGAAATAATTCAAACAAGATAAAAAGTTGGGCATTTTACAGAGAAGGAAACATGAATTGTTCTCAAATAAAAGATAATTCTCAACAGTAATGCACAGTAATAATTTCAATGAGGCATATTTCTTCTTTCACACTGAGGAATCTCAATTTTATGACAACATTTTGTACTGATAGAAGTGGGAGTTAATCAGTACTCTCATGTATTGCTGAAGGGAGTGTAAGTTCAATCTCTGTAGAGTTTGGGGCATTATCTACCAACATTTAAAATTCAAAACATTCTTTCACTAAAAATTCTACTTTCAGGTATAGTTTATAGATATACTTACACATATATGAAATAATGCATGCACAAAGATAGAAACTGTATTCCCTCTGCCACCATTTGAGCTCAAAGAACAGAATTAGATTCTAATTCTTGTTCACAGAATGATTTTATCATTCATCCATAAATGGGCATTTTATTAGCTCTCCCTCACAATGTGGTACTTTCAAATACACCACCTAAAATAAATGTTACAACAATGAAGATAACCAGCTACTTTCCATCTTCTCTCCTTCCCTCACCCAGTTTAACCACCATCATGAAGCCACGTCCATAATATTCTTTCTTACTGTTTTATGGAGGCTAATTGCATCTATATATATATTCCCCAAAAGTATATGTATATGTATCTTTTTAAACTTGGTTATTACTTTTTTAAAAATCTGTGTTTAATCTTATAGAATTTACTTTTTCGTGTAATATTTTTAGCTAAAACCATCCACATTGCTCTGTGCCACTTGCAATTCAGTTATTTGAGGCACCATTGTGAAATCTGCCAGTTTATTCATGCATTCTTCCATGAATGGGCAGTTGGGTTGTTTCCTGGTCTTTACTTTTGTGAATAGCATTCATACATGTGAACATTTTCATTCATGTCTCCTGTTGAACATGTACACGTCTTTTTTAGATACATCCAGAACTGCAATTGCGAGGTCGTAAGATAAATATTAAGGTTTAAGAGACAGCCAATCTGCTTCCCAAAGATGTGCCATTTGAGATCATCACCAGAAATATCTAAGAGATTCTGTGGGTCTATATCTACTAAAAACTTAATAGTATCTAATATGGTTTGGCTGTGTCCCCACCCAAAATCTCATCTTGAATTGTAGTTCCCATAATCCCCAACTGTCTTGAAAGGGACCTGGTGGGAGGTAATTGAATCATGGGGCAGTTACCTCCATGCTGTTATCGTAATTGTGAGTTCTCATGAGATATGATGGTTTTATAAGGGGCTTTTCCCCTTTTGCTTGGCACTACTTCCTGCCGCCATGTGAAGAAGGACATGTTTGCTTCCCCTTCCGCCATGATTGTAAGTTTCCTGAGGCGTCGTCAGCCATGCTGAACTGTGAGTCAATTAAATCTCTTTCCTTTATAAATTACACAGTTTCAGGTATATATTAGCAGTGTGAGAATAGAGTAATACGATGTCAAATTTTTAATTGTTGCTAATCAAAAGCATGTAAGACTGTCTCACTGAGGTGTCCAAGTGCATTTTTCTTATCACGAATGATGTGAACAATCTCATTTTATGTTCTATTGGCAAAATATGTTTCCTGTTCTATCAAATGCCTCTTTACTTTTGGCAACTATTTTCCAATGAGTTGCTTTTCTCATTGTTTTGTAAATGTTCTAGGTACACATTTTGTAAATGTACGTACACACTTGATACTAAGTTGTGTGTCTGTGAAAGTTTAATGAATTGTCTCACTTCCTTTAATATAACTCTTGGTATACAAGGGATTTAAATTTTAATATAGTCATATTTAGCTAGTTTTTCATTCATAAACAAAGCTTCTTGCTTCCTATTTAAGACAACTTTCCTTACTCAAATGTACAAGATAGTTATACTTTCTTTTAAAAAGTAGTTATATTTTGTTTTTCATGTAATTTTTTAATGCTGCTGTAGTTAAGTGGAGTATATTGTATGAGGTCATGGTCCAATTCATTTTCTTCATAATGATAGCTGCTTTTCCAGTTCCGTATATCCTGCCATCTCTTCTGACTGTTCTGATATATTACATGCATGGATCTTTTATGAGCAACTCTGTTCCATTGATCAATTGCATAATCCTGAGCCAACATCACACTTTCATAATTAATTTTATAATAAAGTCTATTAGGGCAAGGTTCTTTTCTGCTTTTTTTCTTCAGAAGTGCCCTACCCATTCTTGGCCATTTTTCCTATAAGTTTAGAATTACATCGCTCAGTTCCATGAAAAAAAAAAAAAAAAAAAATACCACAAAGATTTTGATTGGATTTGTATTGCCTTCATATATCAACTTGGGAAGAATTTGGAATCTTTATAATACTCAGGCTTATTACAGGGTCATGTGACAAGGAGTATCAACTATCTGTAAATAATTACTACAAATCAATTCATATATTACTTTAGATCTCTTTATAAAATTTTACTGCTTTCCTTGTAGAGGTCTTACACATCAACTCTTTAGTTTTATTTCCATATATAAAATATCCTTTGATGTTGTTATAAACAGTTTCTCCTTGATTTGATCATCTAAATGTCTGCTACACTTATAACAAATTTTTCATTGATTTTGTGGGATTTTTCTATACAAATAACCAGAAGGGGGAACCTGTGAGGTGTGGCTGTAATGTTGTGAGAGGAAATTTCTTCAAAAGAAAATCCTAGAGAGGGCCTCAGCTGTTGGCCATCACCAAATGACACTCCCTGAAGCTGGGGGTATAAGTACCTTGGTCCCGAAAGTGGGTGGGGACTTGGGTATCAACTACAACCTGGACCAGATAGTAGTCCAGGGTTACTATCCAGGTTACTAAATAAGCAATACTGCATTCCAGGAACAATTTCAGAGATTGACACCATCAAAGACTTAAAGGATGCAGGATTGGGATCCCCTCTCATATCCCCATTCAATGTGCTGTTCTCACTCCTTCAAAAATTGGTTGGATTGTGGTGAATGATGGTTCACAGCCAAAAACATAACCAAGTATAGTTCAGGAGCTATTTGTATTTTGCCATTACTTTCAAGGGCAAAAACCGAAGTTACTTTTGTACCAACCTAATACTACTGTGCCAGATGTGGTATCACCACCAGAAGAGACCAACACGCACTCTCTGGTGCTCATGTGCAACTTGAGGTAAGCACATTCTTCTCAATGGGAAGAAAAAAGCAGTTTCTCTTCACATAACCGATGACATATTCACTGTTTTGCACTCCATCTGTGCCAACTCTCTATTCTTTGTTATAATTAGGTCACAGATATCCTATTTAATGTAATAGTTTTCTGAACATCTGTCTTGGTTCATTTTGCATCCCTATAAAGGAATAACTGGCTGAGTAATTTATAAAGAAAGGGGGTTTAT
This sequence comes from Mandrillus leucophaeus, assembly GCF_000951045.1. NCBI lineage: Eukaryota > Metazoa > Chordata > Mammalia > Primates > Cercopithecidae > Mandrillus > Mandrillus leucophaeus. The sequence goes on from NW_012106186.1 coordinate 2,397,949, forward strand.
TTGACTCACAGCTCTGAAGGCTGTACAACCAGCACTACTTCTAGTGAGGCCTCAGGAAGCTTTGGTTCAGGGCAGAAATGGAAGGGGAACAGGCATCACATGGCCATGGCAAGAGGAAGGAAGGAAGACAGATGAAGGAGGAAGGTGCCAGCTCTTTTTAATAGTCAGATCCCACAGGAACCAACAGAGTGAGAACTTACTCATTACTGCCATGACAGCACCAAACCATTCAGGAGAGATCTGCTCCCATGACCCAAACATCTGCCACCAGGCCCCAGCTTCAACACTGCAGATCACATTTCAACATGAGATTTAGAGGACACAAATATACAAATGATATCAGTGTCACACTTGGATCCAATACTGATTAAACCATTATGCCTAGAGAACAGTGAGTGGTAAGTATTCTCAAGCCAGAAGATGTCATTAAGATTCAGGTACTAAATTTATTGATAAGTTCTAAGAGTTCAGTGGCTCAGAGCATACCTGAATATCCTTTCTGAGATACCAGTTGTTCCACCCTCCCAAACCTTATCCTAAAAAAACAAATGGCATGTGGTAGACCTCTTTGGAGTTTTATTGTTTTGTTTTTAGTATACTTTACTTTTTAGATCAGTTTTAGATTTGGAGAAAAATTATACAAAATGTAAAGAGAGTTCCCATATACCCCCTCTCTCTGACATACCAGTTTCTATTAGGGCCTTGCATTAGTGTTATACATTCATTACAACTGATGAACCAATATTGATATATTTTCAATCACTAAGCTCAAAATTAACATTAAGATTCACTTTGTATTGCACATTCTGTGGGTTTTGACAAATGTGGAATAACATCTATTCACCATCACAGTATCATAGAGTGGAGTTTCACTGCCCTAACAAACCTCTGTTCTGTTTAGTCCTTCCTTCCCGAGCTCCAAGCAAAAACTGATCTTCTGTCTCTATAGTTTCGCATTTTTTCAGAATGTCATATAGTTGAAGTCATACAATTTGTTGTGTTTTCAGAATGACTCTTTCACTTAGTAATAGTCATTTAAGGTTCTTCCATGTCTTTTCATGACTTGATAGCTCATTTATATTTCTTCTGAGTAATATTTTGTTATATGGATGTATATTCAGAAGTGTCCTAGACATTCTTGATCATTTTTCATCCATCTAAATTGTAAAATTATCTTAAGTACCATAGAAAAATCCTCAAAGATGTTTATGGATTTGCATTGCAGCTACAAATAAACTTGGAAAAAATTGAAGGACATCTTGGCTATTTCCCATTTTGACATAATTATGAATAAAGCTGCTAAAACATTTTTGTAAAGGTTTTTGTGTAGATGTAAGTTGTCAGCTCACTGGGGTATGTACTTGGGAGCATGGTTGTCTCTTTGGGTCCTGCAGGCAGCATACATCGCACTTGGAAGTGCCACTCTGAGCCATTACCTGGGTAACTGGTATATAAGAGATTTTCAGCAGCTCCAGACTTCAGGGCAAACCACGTGGCCACATAGCCCTGTGAGTCAGTGATCAGGATGAACTCAGTCTCTGGAAAATCCCTACAGGAAAGTAGTCACACAGACTCCCAACACCCCCGACCAGCAGACTATGAGCTACTAGGTGACCATGTATTTGGGGCTGTCCATTAGAAGGTTGGTATTACCAGTGCCACTGGGTCGTTGGTTCTTGTGGGCCCATCAGCAATCCACTGTCAAAGATGGCACATTTTAGACAGAGTCTGTGCAGGTCCAGAAGGTATAAATAAATTAAATACGGATGGTCCACTCCCTCGTAATCCACCTTTACTTTACTGACACCTTCCTCAACTCCCAAGATCCAGTGGCTTTTTGTGACCAGTTGATGAAAGAGGAAAGAATGTGTGCCTAATTCAGAGAGGGGTCAGCACTGTGATTACCAGAAAATGAGAAGCTGTTGCAGGAGGGACAGATTGGGAAGAGGTCTAAATGGCAGCAGTGAAAGAAAATCCTCTCCGTGAGACATCTGGGAGCACTGCAGTTGGATCTCCCCTTCCCGTGGAGAGAGAACTCTCCATGTGGCATGCGCTCCGGGGCAGAGGTTATTGGCTTGACTTGTTGGTCAGGAGCAGGGCAGGAAAACTATGGGAAGAATGAATACAAGAACATCTGGGAAGAGGTTACTGAACTCGGGATGGGCACACAGTGGGTGAATCAAATAGGAAGGGGAAAGACAAGGATATCTTGGAGTTTATTGAACCTGGGATGGGCACACAGTGGCTGGATGGATCTGCATCACCTGTTCATGGTCAACCCCCCAGGCTTTCCGAACAGATTGAACAGCTACGTTGGAGGATGACTTCTCTCACAGGTGTTGGTCTCTCTTCTTAGCCCTCACTGTGCTGGGGCAACAAGCCCATGAACTTAGTCACTATTAATGGAATACAGAGGCTATACATGAGCCCAAGAAATGGGCTCCTTTTCACAAACGCTGATATAGCAACTAACACTGCCAACATTTCTAATCCAGCAGCAGCAAAGATAGACACTGAGTCTTAAAAGTGCCACAATCCTCTGCCTCCCATGTGACACAGGATGCCGGCAGGTAGATCATACTATACCTTCTTTGCCCTGGAGGAGGCAGTGAATTTACTCTAACTGGAATCAATCTGTGTAGTGTGATGGGTTCTCCACCAGGTTACTAAAGGGTGTATATCCACTGCCTGAACCTTAAAGGCCAGGCCAGGGACAAAGGCCGTAAGACCCAGTCAAGGAGCAGGTGTCCCTGAGAACCCAAATATCCCAGAGTGTATCTGAAAAGCTACCATAGATAACAGTCCCAACACACACACACACACACACACACACACGGCAAAGAGTCAGAAACTTAGGGGTGGGAGTCAGAGCAGATCTCTAAAGCTGTCCAGAAGGGCCTCATATGTAAGTCCTAATAAACTCATCTACTTGCCAAGCTGGACTTGTCTAAGTCATTGTTTGATCTCTCAGCTCCCTCCCAGTTCAGCAGAAGGTTTTCCTATATGATTCCAGGTTTTTCTCATTCCAATCTTTGACCTTGATGCTCACATGCTGTAACTGGCACTGTCATCAAAGAACTACATAATGCTTACACCTTAGCACTGTATCCAAAATAATACTGACTCAGACTAAGGAACTCATTTTATGGTAAAACGATAGAGGCATAACCATAACCTACTCTATGTTGGAGTCTAATAATTTGATTAAGTCTAGAATAAGATATCACCTTAGGAGACAATATCCTGTGCTCCCAGGAGCTAGAGCAGATGAGCTCAAAAAGCAGTGGAAGCAAAATCAGCCTTTTGCCATCATCCCCAGGGAGCCACTTGCAGAATTCATGCTTCCTGCTCCTCAAACATAGCCTCTTCCAGATTTGAGCTCCTGGGAGGCAGCTGGGTACACAGGGAAATGTTCCATGGAATCTGATACTCCAGTTGCTACCTGGTCACTTTGGGGTTGTCATGTAGGTGGGCCCACAGGCAAAGAAGGAATGTGCTCTCCTGGCAGAGGGAATCTGGCCTACACATGAAGGTAGGCAGGGTGGCTGCTACATAATAGAGGCTAGGGTGAGGACCTGCAGAACCAACAGAGGTTGCTTACTTGGTGTTTCTCTGCCCAGGGAGAGCATTAAAGGAGGATTTGCAGCACACCTGGCTTAACAAGGACACCAACTCCTCAGGGAGAAAGGTCTGGGTCATGACTCCAACCAAACAGTCTTCATGAGTCAAATATGGAGAGAGGGGGAACCCTACCACAGGTGTTGACTTTTCATCACACTCCTTTCACTACTCAGCACCTCGCCTTCGTTGTCTTCTGAGACTGTCTTTGACAACATAGACTGTCAGGGAGATTCCATTTGTACCCCCCATAGGGTTGAACCAAGGGCTTTTTGTTCTCATAAATTTGAGGCCCAATTTGTAGCATAAGAACTGAGCCAAGAAGATCTGGGACACACATGGTGGACACCACAGGACACTAATTCTGTTTCAGGTCCTCTCTACTTCACCTGCCTTTTGTTCCAAACCAAATCTGCCTGGGTTCAGATCAGTTTCTTGCAGAGTACAACCTGCACTCTCCCTTCAATGCCTCCGACCTCTTGCCAGGGGCAAGAGGGGCTCCCTGGGGCCTCCCTGTTGATGTTCTGGTAAGGAGTAGAGCATGTGTCCAGTAAGGCCAGGGAGCTCATAACTCTGACTGGGAGACTGGAGCCTGCAGATCTGTTGTTCCCCATCTCCACCCACAGTTGGTGGTAGGGTCCTGAGACACAGGTGATAGGTGAGGTTTTTCAGGAGATGGCCTGAAGATGAAGCAAGAAGTCTCGCTTAGGGGTAGTCAACTCAGCAATGCTCCAGGCTGCTGCCTCTCCCTCACACCCTGTATCACCTCCTCCTGCATCCATCACACCTGCACTCTGGGATTATCCTTCCTGGTGAAGGAGGAGCAGGCATGCATGCCCTTAGCCTCTGGCTCTGCTTTCTGGAGACCCCAAGTAGAACAAAAAACACACCAACAAATGCACATATACGCATGCATACAGTTCATAATTTGGACAATTACATACAATTAATCAAGCCTCTTTTCCAGGAACATAAACACTTATCCTAGGTGATGAATGAGGAACATTAGCCTAGGTTCCTCGAAGAACAGAATATGTAATGACTGTCCACATAGCACACTTTCTTTCCATGGCTTCCACAAAACAATTCTAATTCTTGTAATGAAATGAGTGAGATTAAATATGCATGATCCAGATTTCAGTAGGGGTTCACTCTGCCCTGCAGTCTAGGCTTAAGTTTTAGCAACAGACAGTCAATCCTCACTCAAGGACGAAACTCTGCCAAGGGCATCAGCTGCGGTAGAAACAGAAAGTGGCCTCAATTATCCAAACTTCAATTGGGGCATTAGCTTTTGCAGTCATGTTTGTGGATGAATGGAAAAGGAAGTAAAGTAATTAATACATGTCTCCAAGATGACAGTCTCTTGAGATGAGATTGAGCTTTGTCAATAAATCATTTTCTGAACATGGAAAGACAAAACAGTCCAAAATTTCAAGAACATAAGGAAGATTGGCTCTCTAGCTTCATTCAGCCTTCACCTCTGCAGGTATGTGGCCTTCAGATGATGCATTAGCAACATCAGCAGTGAATTCTCTTTCCATAGCACTAAATCTAAGGCTCACAGCCAAAAATAGAGCTTCAAAGAGTGCATCCATAAAACCCTCATGAAATACCAAAATAATGAGTACCCAGGTGCACACGTACATGTGTACACACTCTACAAGGAAGAGAACAATTCGTTTAATGCTTAAAAAGGATGGACTATCTCCATTCAGGGAAAAGTAAGAATACAGACTAGAATATCAGATTTTAAAACGGAATTGTTTAATAACAGGCAATATGTAAGTTTCTGTCTGAATATATATTTGACTCACAGTTCATAACAGCCTTACCCAACTTTCCATTCATTAATCTAACAAATAGCTGTTCAGTCCCCACCAGGTGCTGGGCACAATTTAAGACATAAAGGATGCATTTGTTATACAACTCAGGCAAAAATCTCCGTCCTCCTGGAGCTTACATTCTAATAAGGAAGATACATAGCAAACCAGAGAAATAAGTACAGTGCATTAGAAGTTAAAAACACCTAAAGAAAAATAAAGCATGAAAAGGAGTTCAAAAATTCCAGGAAATTGCAATTTTAAACACAGTGGTTAGAGGCCTCACTGAGAAAGTGACATTTGAGCAAGGTTTTATAAAACCAGTGAGGAAACGTATCTGGGAGAAGAGGGTTCTTGGCAGAAGGAAGAACCATTGCTGATGCAGAAATGCACTTGAAAATCATTACAGCGTGGGAGGGGTGAACATCGCCTGACTAGCAGGGAAGAGAGCCAAAAGCAATAGAGGCCAGTCCATACAGGGCCTTGGGAGGCAGGTTAGGACTTTAGGCATCTTTCCAAGTGAAATGAAAAAGCACTGGGAGATTCTCAGCAGAGTTATAGCAACAATTGACTTAGGTTTGAATAGGATAACTTGGGGTACTATGTTGAAAATAGATTGCAAGTAAAGAGTGGAACCAAGAAAGCAATGATTGTAGCAATCCAGACAGAGGTGATGTTAGCTTAGACCAGGGCACGGCTAGGGTGGGAAGTGAATAGGCGGGATTCTGGACACATAGGTGAAAGAAAAAAGACATTGCTGAAGGATTAGCGGTGGATGAGTGAAAAAGGGAAGAGTCAGCTATGACTCTAAGATTCCAGCCTGAGTAACTGAAGTATGGAGCTACTTCAAAGATACAGACCCCAGACCCAAACCCACAGCAACTGCAAACATTCTAGGAAATCTTACTTGCCCAGAAAATGACCTGAGTATGTAGATCAAAAAATATCCCCCAAGCTCCAGGAAAAATGATTAAAAAGTGTATCACAACCAAATGCATCCTGGAAAAAAATGGGAATTTCAAGAACATAGAAAAAAAAAAATGTTCTACAGATGTCCAGGCAGTAATCAAAAAAAGAGTTATCTAAAAAGGAAGGAAAAATCACACTTCTCTTCAGCTCTAAATGTCAGAAGACAACCAAGGCACATGTGAAGAGTTTCAAGGTAACAGATGTGATCCAAGAATGTTTTATATAACCAAGTGATCTTTTTGACATGAAAACAATAAAAAAAATTCCCAAATATACAAAGAAGGGTCTCGAAATACTCCTCTTACGTAAATCTGCAAGAAATACTTGACTACATAAGTATAAATTAATAGAAAATTCAGAATATTAAGCAACTGATATTTTCATCTTCTTGGAATCTCTAACAAGAAAATATTACATGTACATATCCACAAATAGATGTATTGCATTGTTATTATCAGTAGTAAAAATTGGCCAAAATCTCAATTTCACAATTTGGGTAATGTCTCTATTCTGATCTACTATCTAACCATTAAAACTCCAATCTGAAAAAATTTTAATACTGTAGGAGAATGATTATAATGTGATACTTAGGGAAAAAAGTATAAAAATCTACATATGGCATAATACCATGTAAAGAAAATTTTTAGAGTAAAAAAGATTAGAAAAATAAGGCAAAATATTAATAGCAGTTTCAGAATGGTGGGACTATTTGTGTTCTTTACCTCTTGTTTTATATATGTGTACTTTTCTCATGTATCACTTTTATAATCAGGAAAAAAAAAGAAAAAATGTTAACATATCATATGGAACCCAAGAAAGACAGAATACCAAATAGGTAAATGATAGCAGCTCAAGAATGTGCAGACAACAAATAGAGCGGAAATGGTAATCCAGGGTATGACTGAAGATGCTCAGTCCATTTCTCGTTTGCCCCAAGAATCCTCACCAGAAGCGCTTGTGGCTGCAGGGTTTTACCCTGAGACAGCTTTGCCACCAACTATCTTGGTTTTGTTATTTTTGCATCACTGTATTATATTGACTTTGGAAACAAAAGACATCACTCTATTCTGTTTTAAGTAGTGGTATTTCCGTCTACAAAATATAGTGATTTTTGATCACCGAAAATGTCAAATCCTAGAAAACCTAACATTCCTACATGTGACGTTAACATTGTTCTTGAACAGTTTTCGGCCAAAAATTCATATTATGAATCTAATTTTTCTGAAATAGATAATTCTAATGATTCAGACAATTCTGATGTTAGTTCTTTTCAGAAATAACTCCAAGAACAGTTTTTATGTTTAATTTTCACATTGAAAATCAGTCAGATTTGCTTCAGCCTCAAAGAGCATGTTTATGTAAAATCAAATGAACACTGACAGCGAGTGGTACTCTTTTTCCCAAATGGGTTAAGAACCTGAAACATCTAGAAGTTAAATGGGATAACCATGCCTCAGGTATAAATTAACAAATATAAACCAATGTCAAGACAAACACTGATAAAACTCTTCATTCTAAGAGTAAAGAATTTCCACCCTTTGAAAAAAAACACAGAAAAAGAGATGAGAGAAAAGTGAGAGAGGCTGTTTTTAAAGCAGGACTGCTATGGACTTCTTTATTACCAAACTTTAACATGTGAAGCTCAGTAGTGGGCAGTGCACAGAGTGTGAGGTCGTGCGTGGGTGGAGAGTGTGTGCATGAGGGACCCTGCGCGGAAGGAGCCCTGGGAGCCTTATTTACAGTGATGAATAAATCCAATTACACAACTCAGAAATGAATTGTCTATTCATTTCTATTAGTGGTGGTCTATTCCTGATAGAGACCAAAAGTAAATAAAAGCAAGTAGAGGAATGGTGCTAATTAATATAATTAACTGTGTTCATTGATGAAACAAATATAGGACTTTTTTGAAGGATGAAGAAAAGTCTCATATGAAAGGAATACAGGGAGGAAAGGAGAAATGTGATAGCAAAAGGTCTCAAAATCTCTCATTTTCACACACAGAAATGCAATACAACTGCATGAATGACGATCAGAGACAGAGAGGCAAACAGGCAGAGAGAAAGAGACAGGAAGAGAGGCAGAGAAAGACACACAGATAATACTCTACAATAAATAGAGAGAAGGGTCTTGAAGTGCAACACTGTCTCTCCGAATGGAATATTTTGTATCACCCACGCCGCGGGGCGACCTTGCATAGAGCACCTGAGATGACACAGCCATCTCTTGAAGCCCCGTGTCAAGATGCCCAGATCTATGGGTACAAGTCAACCTGTTAAAAGCTGAAGTGTAAAAAATAGTGTCTGAAATAGATTTGAACAAAAGCTGTATTTAGAGAGGATCCAGATACTACTCAATGTACTGTCGATTTTACAAAGGGCTTTAACATACATGCTTGACTTCAACAGCCTTGTATTAGTTCATTTTCACACGCTATAACTACCAGAGACTGGGTAATTAATAAAGAAACTAGGTTTAATTGACTCGCAATTCCACATGGCTGGAAAGCCCTCAGGAAACTTACAATCATGGTGGAAGGTGAAGGGGAAGCAAGGCACATCTTACATGGTGGCAGGAGAAAAAGGGTGTGAGGGGGAAATGTCCATGAGTACTCATTGTCAAGAGAACAGCATGGGGTAAACTGCCCCCATGATCTAATCACCCCCCAACAGGCCCCTCGCCTGACATGTGGGGATTACAATTTGAGATGAGATTTTGGTGGAGACACACAGCCAAACCATATCAAGCCTCCTGAAGCAATTACTACTCCTGCATTCCTCAAAAAAGCTGTAAGCAAGGTGCAGTGGCTCACACCTGTACTCTCAGTGCCTTGGGAGGCCAAGCAGGAAGATTCCTTGAGCCCAAGAGTTCAAGACAAGTCTGGGCAACATAGTGATACTTCACACCTCTACTAAAAATAAAAAATAAAAATAGCCAGGTGTGGTGGTATATGCCTGTAGTCCCAGCTCCTCAGGAGGTGGAGGCAGGAGAATCATTTGAGCTCAGGAGTTTGAGCCTGCAGTGAGCCATGATCAAACCACTGCACTCCAAACTGAGAAACAGAGCAAGATCCTGTCTCAAAAAAAAAAAAGAAAAAAGAAAAGAGAAAACTGATTCAACAAGTATGCAGCAGAGCCTTTTGTCAGTTTCTGGACTCTAATACAAATCCATGGTGCTCCCCAATACTCCCTTGTCTCTACCTGGAAGGCAACAGTATTCACTTGTATTCATTTACTTGTGTTCATTCCCAAGACTGAAAAGCAACGTCCTAGATTTTCTACTAGCATAGATATCTGTCATCTACCACTCTTTGCTAATGAACCAAATGTACCCTAGTTTCACAAAACAGGAAGAGGTGCACATGGGGACTGGGTACCACAGACCTTCCTGTACCATGAACTTCTGAGGCCGTCTGCCTCATTTGGCTGCTGGAGAGATAACTGTGGACCTAGGCCCCAACCACTCAGATAAACAGATATTCATTCAATCCAATCCAGGTGATTCAAAGTCAAATATGTAACTGGGGCCCAGGTTTCCCTAAAAGGCTATAATGTTCCCTAGATCACAGTCTGTTACCAGACACAATGGCCACTAGCCATGCATGGCTCTTGAGAACTTGAAACCTGGCTGGTTTATATGAAATGAGATGTGAGTGTAAAATGCACTGGATTTTGAAGACGTAATACCAAAAAGAAAAAAAAAAAGTTAAATATCTGTTAATATTTTATACTAGTTTCATGTTGAGGTAATATTTTATGTTTTAAAATATTACTAAAATTAATTTCAGCCATCATTTTCTTCCTTTTTAATGGGACTAGGAGAAAATGTTCAATTACATATGTGGCTCACATTATATTTCAATGGGACAGTGAAGGTCTACAAAGTGACTGATAGGCTATAGATGAGAACGGTCAACTGTTTGACATGTTTTCCACTGTCTAATAGGCAGCACTGTGGTTTTCAGACTTGACCACACAAGAGTGTCACTGGAGAGCTGCTGAGAGGACAGATTGCTGGCCCCACCTGCAAAGTGTCCAACTCAGTGGGCCTGGAGTAATTGCACTTTTAACAAGTTCGCAGGCGACTACAATGCCATGAGGCAGGGACCGCGTGCTGTGTTACAGACCATGGCCAAACTTACACCACCATCTTCAGTGGCTTGAGAATTGCTTTGAGAAAAAGGTTTTCTTTAGATTGTAGAGTTCTTCTCTTTAGCCAACATAAAATTTATTTAAAAAAAAAAAAAAGAAAGAAAGAACTTCCCATGCAGACCATTCACAAAATTAGTTTGGTATCTCACAGCAAATGTGATTAAGGTGATAAGCTATTATCTAGTATTCTGAGAGGTATTATTAGGTACACTGCTGCTCCCCCCTCTCCCTGCAAAAAGAATTCCCCATTAACCCAGAATAACAGACAATGCTTACAGCAAGAACAGGTGAGATTTAGTGCTCAGATTGCAAAAATTAAATCTAGAGGTGAAAGGAGGCAGTGTCTCCTTTTTATTCTGGAGGTCTTACTGAAACTTGATCTTCGAAACACACACTAAATGTACTTCTCTCAACTCATACCAAGTCTGGTGGCCTGGCATAGTGCTGAGTACACAGCTTTTGTTTTCAGCATTGACTCGGTCAGAATCTCACTCTCCTCCTCTTCATCTTATATTCATGGCCTAGAAAGTGATTGCCAAAAGAGAGTGATGGATCCAAGCACTGGGTCATCCTATTTTCTCAATGGGACATCAGGGCAATACTGGGGTTAAGTTGAAAGTCAATCATTCAATTATATTAAGAGTGATTCATCCCAAATGGTGATTTAAGGTCAACTGTCAGGAAAGTACCATGGTGGGCCCATGGGGAGTGTCACGAAAGATCACCTCAACCAATTATTTCATTGGACTTTACATTATCTTTATTTTGTATCGTGAAAAGTTGATATTTTAATATCATTTTTGTGACATTATGAACCTAAACTCGGCATCTTTGGAGGAAACAGACTTGTCGTCCACATCTCTCACCAGGCTGCAGTTACATTCATTTAAGAGATGAGGTATAATTTCACCTTTTAATTTAGTTCACCTAATTCATTCTCAATGAAATTCTATGATCAAAAACTCCATGCTTAGCTCCCCAGAATTCAGTCCTCTAACCCTACCAACTTCATATTTACCGGCAGTGGACTTCTCTAAACATCCACTGCGTGGCCAGACACGTCCGTTCCATGAGCTCAGCAGAGGTTTCCAGCACTCCCACTAAAAATCGCACTGGCTGTACTGACTAACACTTAGAATTTTAATTTTGTTAGGTTGAGATGACCACAATTCCTGGGGCTTTAAACAAATATTATTCAAAGAATATGCTGATCCTACCTCAAATGACTTATATAGAAACACACAAATGAAAAAATAATCACCACCACCTCCCAGTCTAATTACATTAACCTTTTGAAGAGGCAAATATTACCATTTTAATGTAAATTTTTCCAGAATACCTGCTTTGCATTTAGATGCATTATCTGTACATACAGAAATATTTTGTGTTGCTTTTATGGGATTATGCTCTCCAGATTTTTAAATTTTTTTTGTTGTTTCTTAAGGATGTTTTAATGTTTGGGGTATTATTTCATATCTTTCTGAGACTAGAAGAATACACATGTTTGCATAGGTATATACACCTGTGCACACACAGGCCCATGGGTGTGCATCAGTCTTTTTACCACTAAAAAGTACTTTCGAGTATGGATGTGTCATAACTATGTTTTTATGAAGCATTAACCATGATTACATACCATTCTTTCATTAATGAGTGTTAACTCTGATATTTCAAACAAGGCTTCAGTGAACACTGTTGTACATTATATAAACACTTTTCCAAAATAGAAAGCTTAAAATGGAATTGTGCATGTGTTTTGGTTTTGTTAGACATGAGGGTCTCGTTATGTTTCCCAGGCTAAAATCAAACTCCTGGGCTCAAGCGATTCTTCCACCTCAGCCTCCTCAGTAGCTGGGACTACGGGCGTGTGTCACAGTGCCTGGCTATATTTCATTTTGATAGGTACTGATATTGCCAACAATCTCTTTGGAAAGTCTGAACCAATCTTTGCACCCAATATCAACACAGCCATGTCAACACTGGATGTTCTTTTATTTTTGAAATGTGATACAGCAAACATGCATAGACCAATTTGCCACAAAGTAGCAATATCATTACTGTATCTATTCTGGTCCATTTCTCTACATATCTGTCCCTCTGTCAATACCACATTATTTAAATATTATAAGTACATGTTTAAACTGTGATTGTTTCTCCTTTTCTAAAATTTATTTCCTATTCTTTTGGTTATTTACCAGTCTAGATCAATTGTAAAATTAGATGACCAGGGGTCCATTTAAAAAATCCTTTGAAATTGGGGGCGGAGCAAGATGGCCGAATAGGAACAGCTCCAGTCTCCAGCTCCCAGCCCAAGCAACACAGAAGACGGATGATTTCTGCATTTTCATCTGAGGTAGCAGGTTCATCTCACTAGGGAGTGCCGGACAATCGGTGCTGGTCAGCTGCTGCAGCCCAACCAGTGAGAGCTGAAGCAGGGCGAGGCATGGCCTCACCTGGGAAGCCCAAGGGGGAAGGGAATCCCTTTTCCTAGCCAGGGGAACTGACACACAACACCTGGAAAATCGGGTAACTCCCACCCCAATACTGCACTTTACCAAGGGTCTTAGCAAATGGCACACTAGGAGATTATATAACACACCTGGCCGGGAGGGTCCCATGCCCACGGAGCCTCCCTCATTGCTAGCACAGCAGTCTGGGATCTAACTGCAAGGCAGCTGGGGGACGGGCACCTGTCATCGCTGAGGCTTAAGTAGGTAAGCAAAGCCACTGGGAAGCTCAAACTGGGTGGAGCCCACAGCAGCTCAAGGAGGCCTGCCTTTCTCTGTAGACCACACCTCTGGGGACAGGGCACAGCTAAACAAAAAGCAGAAACCTCTGCAGATGCAAACGACCCTGTCTGACAGCTTTGAAGAGAGCGGTGGATCTCCCAACACGGAGGTTGAGATCTGAGAATGAACAGACTGCCTGCTCAAGTGGGTCCCTCACCCCTGAGTAGTCTAACTGGGAGACATCACCCACTAGGTGCAGACCGACACCCCACACCTCACACGGCGGGGTACACCCCTGAGACGAAGCTTCCAAAGCAAGAATCAGACAGGTACACTCGCTGTTCAGCAATATTCTATCTTCTGCAGCCTCTGCTGCTGATACCCAGGCAAACAGGGTCTGGAGTGGACCTCAAGCAATCTCCAACAGACCTACAGCTGAGGGTCCTGACTGTTAGAAGGAAAACTAACAAACAGGAAGGACACCTACACCAAAACCCCATCAGTACGTCACCATCATCAAAGACCAAAGGCAGATAAAACCACAAAGATGGGGAAAAAGCAGGGCAGAAAAGCTGGAAATTCAAAAAATAAGAGAACATCTCCCCCGGCAAAGGAGCGCAGCTCATCGCCAGCAACGGATCAAAGCTGGACAGAGAATGACTGACGAGTTGAGAGAAGAAGCCTTCCGTTGATCAAACTTCTCAGAGCTAAAGGAGGAATTACGTACCCAGCGCAAAGAAACTAAAAATCTTGAAAAAAAGTGGGAGAATCGATAACTAGAATAATCAATGCAGAGAAGGCCATAAATGAACTGATAGAGATAAAAACCACGAGAAATACGTGACAAATGCACAACCTTCAGTAACTGACTCGATCAACTGGAAGAAAGAGTATCAGTGATTGAGGATCAAATGAATGAAATGAAGCGAGAAGAGAAGTCTAAAGAAAAAAACGGAAAAAGAAATGAACAAAGCCTTCAAGAAGTATAGGATTATGTGAAAAGACCAAATGTACATCTGATTGGGGTGCCTGAAAGCGAGGGGGAAAATGGAACCAAGTTGGAAAACACTCTTCAGGATATCATCCAGGAGAACTTCCCCAACCTAG
>NW_012106186.1:2412392-2412914 GCF_000951045.1 Mandrillus leucophaeus
AGGCAGATAAAACCACAAAGATGGGGAAAAAGCAGGGCAGAAAAGCTGGAAATTCAAAAAATAGGAGCGCATCTCGCCCTCCAAAGGAACACAGCTCATCGCGAGCAACGGATCAAAGCTGGACAGAGAATGACTTTGACAAGTTGAGAGAAGAAGGCTTCCATTGATCGAACTTCTCAGAGCTAAAGGAGGAATTACGTACCCAGCGCAAAGAAACTAAAAATCTTGAAAAAATGGAAGAATGGATAACTAGAATAATCAATGCAGAGAAGGCCATAAACAAACTGATAGAGATAAAAACCATGACAGGAGAAATACGTGACAAATGCACAAGCTTCAGTAACTGACTCGATCAACTGGAAGAAAGAGTATTGGTGATTGAGGATTGAATGAAATGAAGCGAGAAGAGAAGTCTAAAGAAAAAAGCGGAAAAAGAAATGAACAAAGCCTTCAAGAAGTATGGGATTATGTGAAAAGACCAAATCTACATCTGATTGGGGTGCCTGAAAGTGAGGGGGAAAA
>NW_012106186.1:2413620-2413946 GCF_000951045.1 Mandrillus leucophaeus
CTGGTACCAGCCATTGCAAAAACATGCCAAAATGTAAAGACCATCAATGCTAGGAAGAAACTGCATCAACTAACAAGCAAAATAACCAGCTAATAACCCAATGACAGGATCAAGTTCACACATAACAATATAAATCTTAAATGTAAATGGACTAAATGGTCCAATTAAAAGACACAGACTGGCAAACTGGATAAAGAGTCAAGACCCATCAGTTTGTTGTATTCAGGAGAACCATCTCACATGCAGAGACACACATAGGCTCAAAATAAAGGGATGGAGGAAGATTTACCAAGCAAATGGAGAACAAAAAAAAGCAGGGGTTGCAA
>NW_012106187.1:0-1837 GCF_000951045.1 Mandrillus leucophaeus
TAAAAATATATTTAATAATTATTTTCATCATACTATAATTCCTAATTATAAAAACAAGATGATAACAAAATTGAATTTAAAAACTCACTATCAATTGAAGCTTCTATTGCCCCATTTTCAATTTGTTTTTTGCTGTTTACTTTTAGTTGATATGTAATAATTTTACATATTTATGGGATACAGTGTGATATTTTGACACATATATACAATATATAATGACCAAATCCAGGTAATCAGCATATTCATCACCTCAAACATTTATTATTTCTTTTTGTTGTGAACATTCAAAATTCTCTTTTCTAGATTTTGAAAATTTATGATAAATTTTAGTTAACCACATTTCACCCTAAACTTGTGCAGAACACCAGAACTCATTCCTGACTTTTAACTGAAATGTTTTTATACCCATTAACCACCCTCACCTCCTCCTCAACTCCTCACTACCCTTCCTAGCTTCTGGTAACCATCTTTCTACTCTCTGTCTCCTTGAGGTTTATTGTTTTGATTTTTAGCACCCACAAATAAGTGAGAACGTGTGAAGTTTGTCTATCTGTGTCTGACTTATTTCATTTAACATAATGACCTCTAATGCCATCCATGTTGTTACAAATTATAAGATCTCATTCTTTTTTATGGCTGCACAGTACTCCATTGTGTATATGTAACACATTTTCTTTATCCAGTCATCTGATGATGGAAATTTAGGTTTTTTACAAATCTTGACTATTGTGAATAATGCTGCAACAAATACAAGGGCTCAGTTCTCACTTCAATATACTGATTTCCTATCTTTTGGTATATATTCAGCATTGGGTTTGCTGGATCATATAGTAGCTCTATTTTTAGTTTTCTGAGGAACCTCTAAATTGTTCTCCGTTGTGGTTGTACTAATTTACATCCCCACCAGCAGTGCATAAGGGTTCCCTTTGCATCACATCCTCTGTAGCATTTGTTAGTGTCTGTCTTTAGAAGAAAAAAAAAAAATCATTTTAACTGGGATGAGATGACATATCATTGCAACTTTGATTTTCACTTCTCTGATGATCAGTGATGTTGATAACCTTTTCATATGCGTGTTTGCCATTTGTACATCTTCCATTGAAAAATTGCTATTCAAATATTTTTCCCATGTTTGGGGAGGCTTATTTAGTTTTTGTGGCTGTTGAGTGGAATGATTTCTTTTTATATTCTGGATATTAGTTCTTCGTTGAATGAGTAGTTTGCAAATATTTTCTCCAATTCTACAGATGGTATCTTTTCACTATGCTGATGGTTTCCTTTGTTGTGCAGTAGCTTTTCAGTTTATTGCAGTGACCTTTACTTGAATGCCTTTTACTACATACGTGTTGCTATATAATTCCACAGTGTTTTAATTTTCTTTAACAATGTGGAAAAGTTCATGGTCTTCTATTTATTGTAGTGACATTTATCTATTTTTGTTTTTGTTTCCTGTGGTTTTGAAGTCTTAGCCATAAAATATTTGACTAGACCAATTTCTTACAGTGTTTCCTCTTCAAAGGTGTTTTTTTCTAGTTGTTTTACAGTTTCAGGACTTACATTTAAATATTTAATCCACTTTGAGTTAATTTTTGTATATAGTGAGAAATAGGGGTCTAGTTTCATTCTTCTGCACGTGGATATTTTGTTTTCTTAAAATCATTTATTGAAGAGGGTGCCCTTTCCCCAGTGTATGTTCTTGATGCTTTTGTCAAAAAACAGTTAGCTGTATGTGGGCTTATTTCTTGGTTCTCTTGTTCTGCTCTATTGGTTTATGTGTCTGTCTTTTATTTTTTAATTTCCAAGGTACATGTACAGGTTGTGAAAGTTTGTTACATAG
>NW_012106187.1:3752-6045 GCF_000951045.1 Mandrillus leucophaeus
AAAATATAAGGTCATGTTATCTGCAGAGAGTCACAATTTAATTGTATCTTTTCCAACTTTGATTTTTTTTTTATTTCTTTCTCTTGTCTAATTGCACTGGCAAAGACTTCTAGTGCTGTGTTGCAGAGAGTGGTAAAAGTGAACATCCTTGCCTTGATCCAATTCTATATTCTATGACTACAATTTTGAGGCTTTTTATTATATCGGATTTTATCAAATGCTTTCTCAGCATCTACTGAGACAATCATAGGATTTTTTTGGTGGCGGGTTCATGTGATATATCACATTTATTGATTTTGTATAAATTGAACTATCTTTGCATCCTTGATCGTGGTATATTATCTTTTTGACATGATATTGTATTCTGTGGCTATTATTTCACTGAGAATTTTGTGTCTATGTTTATCAGGAATGTTGGCCTTTAGTCATTGCTCCATTTTTTGTTTCTGTTTTAGACACAACTTTATTTTCATTGAAAAAAAATTTTTTTTATGAAATCCAATAAATAGCAATAGGAAACGGTAAAAAAGAAGAGACTCATGAAGTTTTTAGTGTTCTATTATTCAAAAACTAAGAAAGAAGATAATTTCACATTGCTAACAAATTAAGTATACCAGATTAGAACCAATCTATGATACTTCATAAAAATTTTCAACACTGTAGAAATATAAATACATATTTATCACTATTAATAGTTTAAAATAAAAAAATCTCAATACTTATACACTCTTTCCATTATTAAATTTCTCCTTGTTGTATAAAGTGTTATTACTAGAGACACCCTTACATATCCTCTCAAAATTTATTTTTATGCCTTTAAAAGCAAATTATTTTTTAGACAGAAATGAGTTTGTACAAGGCCATATGTTCTGCAGTTTATTAGCTTTTTAACAAAAAACATGGTCGAGTGTACTCTAGAAGTAATGTAAAAGATCTTATTCGTATTTTTACTTTTTCAGTTTTATTATAGGATATAACTACCATAACATGTCATCATTTTCATGCTTAAGAAATATTGCTACAAGTAGTAATGGAATTATTAACCTTTAGTTAGGCATTTTTACTATAGGAGAGCATTTAAATCAATAAAATTGAAAAAATAAAAACAAATATTAATATCAAATGACATAAATGTAAATATATATGGCTGTGAAATATATAATTCTTAATCTTACAGTAAGAGAAATATGAATTAAATCTACCATAAAACACTATTACTTATTTATTGGATTGGTGAAATATGACACATTCGAAAACAAACATTGATGTCAAATATGTAAGAAAGCAGAATGGAAAAGTAAGTGCTTGCCTATGTTAATCGTAGGAGTATAGAACAAAGCAGCCACTAAAAGGAGCCATACTTTTATGTCTAAATATTCATTACTCATATAACCTTTAAATTAATCTATTAAATACATTTACAAAGGCATTTTACCTTTTGATCTGCAATTTCCAGTTTTGGAAATCTTTCATACTGGTATAAGTGTGATCAACGCACTAGGCTTAGTTCTTACAACATATGTTTATTCATTTCAACCAAATATTGGCGGCAGAGCACAGTGGCTTACATCTGTAATCCCAGCACTTTGGGAGGATGAGGCAGGAAGATCGCTTGAGCCCAGGAGTTTGAGACCAGCCTGGACAACATGGTGAGACCCTGTATCTACAAAAAAAAATACAAAAATAGCTGGGAATGGTGGGGCACACCTGTAGTCCCAGCTACTCTGGAGGCTGAGGTGAGAGGATCATTTGAGCCCTGGGAGGTTGAGGCTATAGTGAACCATGATTGCACCACTGCACTCAAGCCTGAGTGACAAAGTGAGACCCTGTTTCCATAAATAAGTAATAAGTAAATGGGAAAGATCTAAATATTAATCAAACAAAAAATTGTCACATAGATTATAGTATTATTCATTTAATGTAATATCATCCAGCTATGTAGAAAAATAAGGAAACTTGAATAAGATCATATGAAAGATTCCAAGATATATTAAGGTAAAATGAATAAGGTATATAATTTTATGCATAATATGTCATATTTTGTGGAAAATATAGAAACTCATACATATATTTATATTTGCTGAAATTGTACAGTGACTTTTTCAAATGACCCCAAATTATTCTACAGTCTTCTGATCAAGAGATAAGATATATGCGTTCTTCCTATGAAATCTAGTAGTAAAAAATTGCCAAGTTCTAAACTGTGTACTCATGAACAATGAACACATTAGAAGTGATGCTGTGTAACCAAAAGCCAGCTTCCTGCGAGCACAACCTGTGCAATGGCACAGAG
>NW_012106188.1:0-457 GCF_000951045.1 Mandrillus leucophaeus
CCGCCAATCCCCTTACATGCCATCCAGGTCAACCAAGTCCTTCGCCCCCCCACCCTCTTTTTTTGAGACAGAGTCCCTCTGCCACCCAGGCTGGAGTGCAATGATGCGATCTTCACCCACTGCAACCACTGCATCATGACTTCAAGTTATTCTTGGTGCCTCAGCCTCCCTAGTTGCTGGGATTACAGGCCCCCGCTGTCACTCCCGACTAATTTTTATATTTTTAGTGGTTTTGTATTTTTAGGCGAGATGGGGCTTCACAGTGTTGGCCAGGCTGGTCTCGAACTCCTGGCTTCAGGTGATCTGCCCACCTTGGCCCCCCAAAGTGCTGGGGTTACAGGTGTGAGCCACTGCGCCTGGCCCTAAGTCCCCTTTTAAGCCTTCACTTTCTGCTGAGAAAGCTGAAGCGGTTTCCTTAAGGCAGGAGACTGTACTGCTTCTCCTCAGCTAAGCTCTG
>NW_012106188.1:3696-4520 GCF_000951045.1 Mandrillus leucophaeus
AAAAAAAAAAAAAAAAAAAAATTCTTTATCACAAACCCTTGTGGCAGAGCACATATCCCCATGATCTTTTTTTATCCTATATGTAAACAAGCATTGTACCTAGGTCCTCCTCTTACTTTCGGGAATGCCCTACTGTCTATGGAGTAGATAGTCTTTCACCACTTTACTTTCTTAATAAACTTGCTTTTGCTTTGTACTGTGGACTTGCCCTGAAATCTTTCTTGCACAAGATCCAAGGACCTTCTGTATTAGCCTGTTTTCATGCTGCTAATAAAGACATACCTGAGACTGGGTAATTTATACAGGAAAAAGGTTTAATGGATTTACACTTCCACATGGTTGAGGAGTCCTCACAATCATTGGGAATGCTGGGATTACAGGCGTGAGCCAGTGTACCCGCCCCCAGACCTCATTTCTTGACTTCTATGCACCCGCAGGCTCAACACCACGTGGAAACTGTCAAGGCTTGGGCCTTGCACCCTCTGAAGCCACAGCCCAAGCTGTACCTTGGTCCCTTTTAGTCATGACTGGAGTGGCTGGGATGCAGGGCACCAAGTCCCTAGACTGCACACAGCAGAGGGACCCTGGGCCTGGCCCATGAAACTATTTTTCCCTCCTAGGCCTGTGGGCCCGTGTTGGGAGGGGCTGCTGCAAAGTTCTCTGACATGCCCTGGAGACATTTTCCCCATTGTCTTGGAGATTAACATTCAACTCCTTGTTACCTATGCAAATTTCTGCAGCCCGCTTGAATTTCTCCTCAGAACATGGGATTTTCTTTTCTAGTGCATTGTCAGGCTGCCAATTTTCTGAACTTTTATGTTCTG
>NW_012106189.1:0-544 GCF_000951045.1 Mandrillus leucophaeus
AAACAAAGCGAGACCCCCTCTCAAAAAAAAAAAAAAGAGAGAGAGAGAGAGAATATACAATGAAGAGAAAGTCTCTTTCGTCTCCTTCCTTTCCCTCCTGCGCCTCGGTTCTCCTCCCCAACAGCAATCCCTGTTACTACTTGCATGTGTATCCTTCTGGAAATAGTCTATGCATTTACAATGCTTATAAGTTTATATATGTATACATATATAGTATGTGTGTGTGTATATATATATTTGAGACAGCATCTCACTCTGTCACCCTGTCACCCCAGCTGGAGTGCAGTGGCGCGCTCTTGGCTCACTGCAACCTTCGCCTCCTGGGTTCAAGCGATTCTCCTGCCTCAGGCTCCCTAGTAGCTGGGATTATAGGCCTTGTGCCACCATGCCTGGCTAATTTTTGTATTTTTAGTAGAGATTGGGTTTCACCATGTTGGCCAGGCTGGTCTCCAAATTCTGACCTCAGGTGATCCACCCACCTTCGCCTCCCAAAGTGCTGGGATTACATGAGTGAGCCATCACGCCGAGCCTTTTTTTTTTTTTT
>NW_012106189.1:4969-5732 GCF_000951045.1 Mandrillus leucophaeus
TCTTTCTTTCTTTCTTTCTTTCTCTTTCTTTGTCTTTCTTTTCTTTCTCTCTCTCTCTCTTTTCTTTTTTTTCCCTTTTTTTAACAGAATCTCGCTCTGTTGCCCAGGCTAGAGTGCAGTAGCACCATCTCAGCTCACTGAAACCTCCACCTCCCAGGTTCAAGCAATCTTGTGCCTCAGCCTCCTGAGTAGCTGCAACTACAGGCGTGCCACCAAGCCTGGCTAATTTTTTGTATTTTTTGTAGAGACAGGGTTTCACCATGTTGGCTAGGCTGGTCTCGAACTCCTGAGCTCAGGCAACCTGCCTGTCTCGGGCCTCCCAAAGTGCTAGTATTACAGGTATGAGGCACTGTGCCTGGCCCTTTAACATTTTCTTTTATAGCTTCTTATTTTTTTTTATTTATTTGTGTGTTTGCTTTACCATACTGAGGAAAGCTTGTTCACAGCAAGATTGTTTATATATATATATAAATTATTCGCCTGGCGTGGTGGCTCATGCCTCTAATCCCAGTAATTTGGGAGGCTGAGGTGGGTGCATCACCTACCTCGGAGTTCAAGACCAGCCTGAATGACATGGAGAAACCCAGTCCCTACTAAAAATACAAAATTAGCTGGGCGTGATGGCACTTGCCTGTAATCCCAGCTACTCTGGGAGGCTGAGGCAGGAAAATCGTTTGAACTCGGGAGGTGGAGGTTGCAGTGAGCCGAGATCGCACCATTGCACTCCAGCCTGGGCAACAAGAGCAAAACTCTGTCTCAAAAA
>NW_012106190.1:0-1621 GCF_000951045.1 Mandrillus leucophaeus
GCACCACTGCACTGCAGCCTGGGCAGAGCCGAGATCGTGCCACTGCACTCCAGCCTGGGCGACAGAGAGAGACTTTGTCTCAACATAAGTATATAAAAATTTAAAAATTGAGGAAAAAAAACACTGTCCAGATTTTACTTCATTATTCTAGAAGCCTGGAGTGGGTGGGGTGGGGTGGAGGAGTCAGGGCTTCCAGAAGATGGACACTTTGTCTCCTCTTACAGAAAAGAACCAATGACAGGATTTGGCTGGATGGGTTCTGGGTGTCCTTTACCAAAGCCTCGAAAAGGTCAAACTGCCTCCAGGTGCCCTGCTCAGTGCTCTGATCTGTGCAATTAAACGTGAAACATTGCATTTAGTTGCCACTAATAATATAGTCCTGACCTGGCTTTGTAAAAGCAGCTCCTTGAAGCGGCTCTGTAATACTCATGCTTTTTTCCTCCGAAACTTTACAGAGATGAAAGGAGACATAAACAATGATTTATTTATCCAGGAGTTCAAGTTTAGCTTTGAGCTCCCCAACATTTTTGGTCCTTTTTGAAATCAAGAGTGCAAATAAACTTCCCTCTGTCTCATAGAAAGGGCAGTAGCTACAAACGTACAGGTAAAGATAAAAGGAGCTGATAAAAAGAGCAAATTCTAGTCTCCATTCCTCAGTCTGGCAGGGGATGTGGGGGATTCATGAGTCCCCTCTCCCTGTCCTTGGAGTCATCTACACCATTGGGTATCTCAGGCTAACCCTACCAATTTATTTTGAGCTGCCTAGCACCTGAAGAATCAAGAACCACTAAGGAAAGATGGCAGGGGAGTTGGTATTTGTTGGCCACTACTTTACCAAATCCAGTGTTGATTTATTGCTCTTGCTCCAGTTTGTGAGTTGGACCACTCCCTTTTTCACTTGGCTTTTGGGACTGCTATTTCTCCGACATTTTTCATACCTCCCTCAATGTTCCCTAGTCTCTCTTTATGGCTCTCCTCTTGATCACTACCTTCATAGTTCTCAATCTTGGCTACACAGTGGAATCACCTGAGGACTTTTTTTTTTTTTTTTTTTTTGAGAGAGAGTTTTGCTCGTTGCCCAGGCTGGAGTGCAATGATGCGATCTCCGCTCACTGCAACCTTTGCCTCCTGGGTTCAAGCGATTCTCCTGCCTCAGCCCCCTCAGTAGCTAGAACTAGCTGGGACTAAAGGCACGTGCCAGGATGCCCGGCTAATTTTGTATTTTCATTAGAGACGGGGTTTCTCCATGTTGGTCAGGCTGGTCTTGAAGTCCCGACCTCAGGCCATCTGCCTGCCTCGGCCTCCCAAAATGCTGGGATTACAGGCATGAGTCACCATGCCCAGGCTTTTTAAAAAAAATTTTTTTTTTTGAGACAGAGTCTCACTCTATCACCAGGCTGGAATGCAGTGGCATCATCTCAGCTCACTGCAACCTCCGACTCCCGGGTTCAAGCAATTCTCCTTCCTCCCAAGTAGCTGGGACTACAGGCACATTCTGCCACGCCCGGCTATTTTTTGGCTTTTTTTTTTTTTTTTTTTTTTCCCTGTATTTTAGTAGAGACAGGGTTTCACCATATTGCCCAGGATGGTCTCAAACTCCTGAGCTCATGCAATCCGCCTG
>NW_012106190.1:2876-3233 GCF_000951045.1 Mandrillus leucophaeus
GATCACCTGAGGTCGGGAGTTTGAGACCAGCCTGACCAACATGGGGAAACCCTATCTCTACTAAATACAAAATTAGCCGGGTGTGGTAGTGCATGTCTGTAATCCCAGCTACTCGGGAGGCTGAGGCAGAAGAATCGCTTGAACCCGGGACAGGTGGGGGGCAAGGGGGTGTGGTGGAGGTTGTGGTAAGCCGAGGTTGAGCCACTGCACTCCAACCTGGGCAACAAGAGCGAAACTCCGTCTCAAAAAAAAACAAAAAAACAAAAAAAACACAAAAACTCCATTGGCCATGACAGCTACCATTCTACTCCAAGTCTTTGTTACTTCTCTCTTCCTTGAACTATGTCAGTCTCCTAT
>NW_012106191.1:0-827 GCF_000951045.1 Mandrillus leucophaeus
CTACACTTGTAAGTAACTGCTACCTTCCCTGTTAGAATGAAAACTCCATGAAGGCATAAACTATTGCTATTTTATCTCTAGTCACAGTATTTAGGACAGTCCCTGGCACAGAGCAATTGATAAGAAAATATTGGTAGTGTGGAAATTAATTAAACTGAACTAAACTGAATTGAGAGGATTGAGTTTTTAGTTTATATTTTGTACTAAAATCTTTCTGCATCATCATGAAACCTCCTAATATAAACGATTTTCCCTCCTTCCTTGTCCTGGATAAGAAGAGAGACTATGAGACTCTCGAGACTCTCCATCTTTTCCGTTGAGGTCAGGGGACCAGGAATGAAATGGCAGCCAGGCCTGCACGTGTGGCTTACTCAGTGGTTACTGAATTGATTCTCTGCTATCCTTACTTTTGACCAATGTGACCAAAAAGAAATACCATCTCTTAAAAATACCCCTGTTTAAGATATCAAATTATTTCTCATAAGTAAATGATGAGTGGGAAAGAGAGAATACACTATTAGAAGAAGCCATACACCTGACAGTTATGCACACACAGATATCCTTTAAATTAAAAAGACATGGATGCAGCTGGAAACCATCATTCTTAGCAGACTGTCACAAGAATAGAAAGCCAAACACTGCATGTTCTCACTCATAGGTAGGAACTGAACAATGAGATCACTTGGACACAGGAAGGGGAACATCACACAATGGAGCCTATTGTGGGGAGGGGGAAGGGGGGAAGGATAGCATTAGGAGATATACCTAATGTAAATGACGAGTTAATGGGTGCAGCACACCAACATGGCACATGTATACATATGTAA
>NW_012106191.1:2322-3592 GCF_000951045.1 Mandrillus leucophaeus
AGTAATCTTATCTTAATTTTAAAAGATTTGTGGAATAAAATGTGCTATTCTTTTACAAAGAGAACTGCATTATATTCAGATACTATGTAACTTCTAGAGAACCTTCATAATATTTTATATTAGTAATATCATAAGTAAATTGACACCGATGTAATTCTAATTATTTATATAATAATATCAGGATGTTATTATTTGAAACCTTTTATTTTCAATTTTTAAATATTTATTGTTTAATATATATTAATATAACTGATATCAGGAGAAAAGTCCATGTTTTATCTCTTCCTCCTATTAATGTCTCACTACAGAAAATTATGTACAAAAACATAAAGAAGTGTTTAAGGAATCAGAGATTATTTGACCTAAAAGAGGCTCAAAAGCTAATTCCCCATAGCTTTGTTCCTATTCTTGTGATTTCACTTACCCATTTTATACAGATATATATTATTGACTAGACTATGAGTTTGAGAGCAAATTTTCTTGAGAACAAGAATTGCATCCTATCTATATTGGAATCCCCAGTGACTAGCATAGTATCTGACACAGGTTGGCATAACATTTTTGAATAAATGAATGAGTGAAGTATTTGTCCACCCTTGCCTTCTGTCAGGTACCCTTTTCCACTTACTATAGCTACATAACAAATTATTCTAAAACTTATTGGTTAAAAACAAAAAGTCATTTGGTATATCTCATTGTTTCTGTGGTTCAGAAATTAAGGAGCAGCTAAGCTAGCTGGGTGGCTCTGGCTTAGCGTTTCTCATGGTGTTATAAACAGATAGTGGCAGAGACTGGGGTCATCTCATATGTTTCTTCATTCCTTTGTCTGGTGTAGTGTTAGGAATACTCAAACAGCTGAGACCGGAACACTCAGGGCTCCTCACACATCTTCTCTCTGTGTCTTTATAGTCTCTCCATATGATCTCCATAACATGGTGGCTTTAGTTGTAGCCAGACTTCTTGAGGATGGCTCAAGACTCCCAATGTCTCTAAAAGAGAGACAGGCGGATGCTATATTGCCTTTAATGATCCAGCTTAGAAGTCATGTGGCATGGTGCCATTTTCACCCCTTTCTATTCACTAGAAGTGATTAAATAAGGCCAATCTACATTCAAGGCAAGGAGAATTAAGCTCTCCCTTGTATGGGAGGAGTATCAAAGAACTTGCAGACAGGCTTTAAAGCTTCCATATACCTTATACAAATTCACACAAATGTTTGATGCTTTCTTAAGTCACACTACTCATCAGTTTTGATACTCTACCAAAAATA
>NW_012106192.1:0-1462 GCF_000951045.1 Mandrillus leucophaeus
AGTGGTACAAAGTTAAACAGCAAAACCAAAATCACTAGATGAAATAAATGTTTCTGCTCATTGTTAATCATGAGTTCAGAATGAAAATGGTTAAACGATAAATATATCATCTTCTTTGACAAAATCTGCTGTTTTAAAAAAAAAAAAAAAAGCAAAAAAAACCTATTTCAGGTAATGACATCACTCTCCACTCAGTATTCTGGAACCCAGGCATCATCTTTCCCTCCTTCCCCTCCCTGTCATTTATAGCCAAAGTATTCCTTAAAATCTCGTTCTCTTTCTCTTTGCCTTCTGCCACTCTTCTAGTTGAATTCCAATCACAACTCAACAGCACTAGCGAAATAGACCTCTAAGGTGTTATCCTGTCCTTATCTTGTCCATCTCAAATTCATATTACTGACACACAGATTTATATAGTTTGGATTCTTTTATTTTAAAGTATTAAATACTTCAAGGTTATAGAAAACCAAAAAATATTATTGCAATCGCCTGTGTACTTATCACTCAGACATTGTGTTTTATGGCTTCAGGTCATTTGAAGTCATAGCTACTGCTTATGAAACACTTCCATGCCAGTGTTACAAGTGTTACTATTTTCATGACAAAGGTGCTTTTGCACTTTTATTATTCCTGCATTAGTCTGCTTGGGCTGCTATAACAAAATACCATAGAATGGGTGTTTTAAACAACAGACAGTTATTTCCTCACAGTTCTGGAGACTTAGAGCCCAAGATCAGGGTGTAAGCATGGTTGGGTTTTGGTGAGGGCGCTCTTCTTAGCTTGCATATGGCTGTCCTCTCACTGTGTCCTCACATGACGGAGGAGAGAGAGAGAAGATGAGAGAGAGAGCACCCTCTGTTGTCGCTTTGAGGATTCTAATCCCATCTTGAAGGCCCTATCTTCAAGCACGTATATAAGCCCAATTGTCTCCTAAAGTTCCTGTCTTCAAACAGTATCACGTTTGTGGTTAGGACTTCAACGTACAAGCTTTGAGGTGGGTGGTAACGACATAATTCAGTCCATAACAATTCCTATTTTAGAGAAATAGGAAACTGAGATACGGAATACTTTAGGAAAAATGATATAGACAGAGAGGTTAAATAATTAGTCTTAGAAGTAATAAATGGTAGAACTGGATTTTGAACTCAGTGACTCTAGCTCTTAAGTTTACATTCTTAGCCACCATGGTATTCCCTCGTCTAGAAAAATACAGTATTACAACTATTACCAAAGTTAAAGATTTTTTTTTTTCCTTTTCCAGAGGCAAGCACTATTTTGAAGCTCCTGTTCATTTTCCTGTTATTCTCATTGCATATTTATGTATACACACAGATATGTATACACACATACACATACATACATGTATATATAGTATAGATATGAATATGTGTATATAGTATAGATATACACATACACATATGTTAAATCTATATTATCAATATTTTTATTACATATGTCTATA
>NW_012106192.1:1512-4221 GCF_000951045.1 Mandrillus leucophaeus
AATTGTATATATATTTACTACCCCTTTTCTCATTTAATATCTTGTTTTGAGCCTATCCTTATTGACAATTATTTACCTCATCTACTTCATCAATGTTTCTCATGCTCACCATTTTGTAATTTCCTCCATACCCAGCTTACGTTCCATGACCCAGCATTGTGATCACTCCCTCTCATATGTGCTCAACCTCCTTGCCCTTCTCCTGTCCCATCATACTTGCCTGTCATAATCACAAAACTGATTCCATCCATCTGTCAATCTATTCTGTATATATCCCTACACAAATGAACAGGGCTAGAAAAGATCATATATCTCAGTTTTTGTTATTATATTAATTTTATATGTAAACTGAGATACAACTATATCTATGACTATGTAATGTCAAGTGGACCATTACTTGTAGCTTAAGATAATGTTAGAGTTCCATACTCCATTGATTCTCCCATGTTATTCTATGACTGCTTACTATCCTCCCTCTCTTCTCAATGCTCCATTGTCCTAATTGTCAGCTAGTGATGCTGCTTCCTGTTTCTCTGAGAAAATGAAAGCAATTTACAAAAGAGGTTGCACACATTTCTCTGATAGCATCTGCCCACATACCTGCACCTGTGCCAGAAACACTACTCCACCTCCACTTCTCTTAAATAAATTAAATGTCTGTGTTTCTACCCAAGTCCAACCTCTTGCCCCATATACAAGGTTTCAAACTAGGGCATTGCTGTAGCAATTCTTCCTCTCTCTCTTTCGCCTTTTCAATTTTCCTTCCACTGATCATTTCTTTCATCAATACAAACATTCTGTAACTTAAAAGAAACCCAAAAATACAAACCCCTCTTGAGCCCACATTTTTTTCATTCAGTACCTTATTAATATGTTTACTGTTGTAACAAAATGATCTGATTTCTTTTTACTTTTTTTTTTGGACTCACACTGAACCAAGTTTTCATACATAATACTCTCGCCCAATTCAGTTCCTCTCAATGTCTACAATGACTTCACATTTATACATTCAAAGGTCAATCCTCAGCCCTCTTCTTGTTTAACTTAAGTTTTAGCACAGTTGAAGATTCTCTTCTTTTGGAAGTACTTTGATTATGTGGATTCTGGGATAGCATATTTTCCTGGTTTTATTCCCATTTTATAACTGCTCCTCAGTGTCTTGCTCGTCACTTTTCATCTGATTCTGAAATGTTAGAGTGTCCCCCAGATCAATTCTCCCTATACTCATTCCTTTGGGAGACGTCTACAGTTAAAACTATATGGGTTTAAACCATATGGCTAAATATTATAGGTAGATACATGGTATATACATTGATAGCTTGAAATGTATACACTCAGTCTGGATCTATCCCTTGAGCCCAGGTTCATAGCCCCACCTAATTCAAATATCCACTTGGACTTATAATAAGCTTTATAAAGTTACCATGCCCAAATGCAGTCTGATACTTTATTTTTCACCAAAAGCTGCTACTTCAAGACTCTAGGTATGTTCCATCTTCCAATTGTTCAGGTCTCAATATCCTAAACTCTTAGACATCTGTCTTTATTTCTCCCCCAACAATCAATCCAACAGCAGATGCTGATAGCTCTAGCATCAAGCTACAATGAAATCTCCTCTAATAGGGTAAGTTGTATCCAAAAGTATAAAATGGGAGTGCCTATTATTGTGAAGCTAATGACAATAATATGTTTTAGTCAGCCTCTATTGCCAGAAGAAACCCAAAGTCAAGGAAGTGAAACTTGCACAGTCCTGAATTTACCCTGGACCACAAAAGTCACAAATGATCAGGAGGTTGTTGCTTTCTCAGTCACATCCTTCCTTCTGGCCCCAAGTTTGCCACTTTTGAATTCTAATAATTATGCTCCTGGGGTTTTATTGATACATCCAGAATCTGCCTGCTTTTTGCCTTCCCACTAGCACCACCTAAGTTCAAGCCACAGTCTCTCACAATCTCTCTGCCTCCTATCTACCAAATTCCACTCTTGTCCCTCCTCCTCTATTCTCAACAGAGTAGACAGAATCATCCTTTTAACTTCAAGTAACCAGATACTCTTTTCTTAAAACCTTCTCACTCTGAGAAAAGGCCAAGTCCTTGATTTAGACTACATAAAACTGTTCTGAATAATAGATGGCACAGCAATCCCACCCTGACCCTCAGTTCCCTCACCACTGTCACTTGTCCTCACTCCACTCTAGCAATATCCTGGCTCCTGTGCTATTTCTCAGACTTTATAAGGGCTCTTTGTCTCTACTAGTCCCTTGACATAGCATGATCTTTCCCCCAAATATGCACACAACTGGTTCCTTCAATCTCCTTTAGGTTTTTGCTTAAATGTCGCCTTTTCAGTGCCGCTTTCTCTAACCACCCTCTTTAAAATTATAGTCAGCTGACCACTAGTCTCTATTGTCCTCCCTTATTTTGCCTTACTCCAAAGAACACTGTATCATCTAGTAAGGTTTATATTTCAGTAATTTATTTCCCTCTTCCCCACTAAAAGGTAAGCTCAATGAAGTGAGTAATATTTATTAATTTTCTTCACTTCATTATTCCTAGTATGTAAAACAGATTTTCACATATTATGTTAGAAGCTCAAGAAACTTTTATCAAATGCATTAATTTGATTGACCTGCTATGTAGTATCCTATCATATGACTATGTCCCAATATATTTATATATTTTCCCTTCTTGGACTATATCTAAGGTGTCA
>NW_012106193.1:0-327 GCF_000951045.1 Mandrillus leucophaeus
GACACGGGGGGCTGAGATGTGGAGGCAGAAGCTCGTGACGCTCCCGTTGATGTTCACGGCATGGGAGGCCGGCTCACCTGCGGAGAGTGAGTGTACTGAGTGTGGAGCGGAAGGTGCTGGGTGTTTCAGGAGGAGAGGGAAGCCAGCGAGGGACTGAGTGGACTGCTGGGCAGCACAAAAGATCCACTGACATTAGTGGGCGTGAATTTACAGTGAAACCAGGCATTGCATCGTGGCTGTTTTTCTCCAGTTTCTACCAGTACAGTTAACTGCACGGAGATAAGCCAGAAAAGGCGGAAAGTTGGATTTAGCCAGGGTTAAATCTGG
>NW_012106193.1:4627-6125 GCF_000951045.1 Mandrillus leucophaeus
ATAGACGAAGAGACAAGAATGGGTCTTTGAACATCAGGCCTGGTTTTGTGCACAAGCTCAAGCAACCAAGCATGCAGTGTGGTTTCAGGGATGCCTGAAATATCAGGTTCTCAGGCTTGGCCTGAAATTCCCTTATTAGAAATGCTTGCTTGTCTCCTCCTCCCAATCGTTCATGTCTTTGAACTGCTACATAACAAGGCCTTTTCAGCCATTCATGTCTGTGTTAATGAGTTTCCTGGGTCTGTTCCTACAAATTAGTTTTTATTGTTAAATATTTAGGGGGTCTTGCCCAGTGGGAGTCTGGGGGAACCCTAAATAATTACCTATTTCACAGCCTTATTTTCTGCCTACTTTATACACGTCACAATTTTAGGTGTGAATCCAGTTTCAGTATGTAGTCCCAAAGACTACAAATAAAACTGTTCCTTTCTCATCAGTATTTGTATAAAAAAAAAGGTAGATTGATAATTCTCAATCTTTACCATAATATACTTGACTAGCACAAAAAAATGAGGTAAAATTCCCTCTTGAAAGCCAAATTATTCAAAGTGGTCCTGTAAAATTTCATTTAAAATTGACAAGAGTTAGGAGGTGATCAGTATTAGAGCTAGCTTGAATATACTGCATTGTCATCAGTTTGCAGTAAGCTATGTTCAAATGGATGGGGATTAATATTTTGAAATATCCAGGGTCTAATGTATTTATTCTATTTTATTTTGAGACAAAGTCTCCCCCTGCCGCCCAGGCTGGAGTGCAATGGTGCAATCTCGGCTCACTGCAACCTCTGACTCCTGGGTTCAAGCGATTCTTTTGCCTCAGCCTCCCAAGTAGCTGGGATTACAGGCACGCGCCACCATGCCTGGCTAATTTTTGTATTTTTAGTAGAGACGGGGTTTCACCATGCTGGCCAGGCTGGTCACAAACTCCTGACCTCATGTGATCTGCCCGCCTTGGCCTCCCAAAGTGCTGGGATTCTAGACGTAAGCCACCGTGCCTGGCCTATTTTTAAAATGAAAATTTAGTTATGTATGATTTGCTGAACATTACTGAATAATGTCTACAGAACCAGAAAACTGTGCTGGGGGAGGAAACCCACAAATAAGATTTTTCCCTGCACCGTAGCAATTACCCTGCATCCTAGGGTAAGCCAGGAAACAAGTTGCGTCAATTCCGCATTTTTCTAATTCAGTTTTTATATTTTCCTCCGTGCAGTCTGTCATAAATGCACAGCAGCGAAGGGGAAGAACACAACGTGGTGTGGCTCCCACAGCCCCGAAGGACAGTGCCCTTTCCATGGAGGGCATGTGGGGCTCAGTGGCTGGCCAGCCTAATAACAAGTGGTAACAGGACTGGAGTTCCACCTCCACTGGAGTTCCAGCATCTCAGTAATGACCTTGACATTGAATCAGAGCCTTCGAGAATACATGAGGTGACACTGTATTTGAGGCGGGCCTTGATTTTCTTTCCCAGGTGTCTCCTCTGGGCTGCGGTCACCCGC
>NW_012106194.1:0-800 GCF_000951045.1 Mandrillus leucophaeus
AAAGCTGTAACTCTGTGAGATGATTATACAGAACAGAAAGACGTTTCTCAGTAAGCTTCTTTCTCTTTGTTATCGGAGGATATTTCCTTTGGACCTATAGTCTTCAAAGAGTTCCGAAATATCTGTTCTCAGTTTCCGCAGAAATAAGGCTAGCAAGGAGATCCACGAAATACAGATGTAACTCTGTGAGTGGAAGTCACACATCGCAGAACGATTTCTCTAAAATCTTCTTTAAAGATTTCATCTGAGGATATTTCCTTTTTCACCATAGCCCTCTATGGGCTTCCAAATATCACTTTGTCAACTCCACAAGAACTCTCTTAGCGAAAGGCTTCTTGAGGGGAAAGCCGTAACTCTGTGAGATGATTTCACAGAACACAAAGAAGTTTCTCAGAAAGCTTCTTTCTCTTTGTTATCGGCAGATAATTCCTTTGGCCCTATAGACTTCCAAGGGATCCGAAGTATCTGTTCTCAGATTCCACAGAAATAAGGCTAGCAAAGAGATCCACGAAATACAGATGTAATTGTGTGAGGTGAATTAATTGAAAACTAAGCAGTTTCTCAGAAAGCTTCTTTCCAGATTTCATCTGAGAATATTTCCTTTTTCACCATAGTCCTCTAGGGGTTCCAAATATCACTTTGTCAATTCCACAAGAACTGTGTTAGCGAAAGATTTCTTGAGGGGAAAGCTGTAACTCTGTGAGATGATTATACACAACAGAAAAACGTTTCTCAGAAAGCTTCTTTCTATTTGTTGTCGGAGGATATTTCCTTTGGCCCTATAGTCTTCCAAGGGATCC
>NW_012106194.1:4861-5067 GCF_000951045.1 Mandrillus leucophaeus
CCTCTATGGGCTTCCAAATATCACTTTGCCAATTTCACAAGAAGTGTCTCAGCGAAAGGCTTCTTGAGGAGAAAGCTGTAACTCTATGAGATGATTTCACAGAACACAAAGAAGTTTCTTTGAAAGCTTCTCTCTCTTTGTTATCGGAGGATGTTTCCTTTGGCCCCGTAGTCTTCAAAGGGATACGAAATATCTGTTCTCAGATT
>NW_012106195.1:0-395 GCF_000951045.1 Mandrillus leucophaeus
TCACGCCATTGCACTCTAGCTTGGGCGACAGAGTGAGACTCTGTCTCAAAATAAATAAATAAATAAACAATAAAATAAAAATAAAAATAAACATTTATTTAAAGAAATAATATTAAATAATATTAAACAATTCCCCAACATTTGATATCAACATTCGAGTACAGGAAAAGTTACAGAACATCAAGCAGATTTAACCCAAAGAAGATCACCTCAAGGCACTTAACTGAACTCCCAAAGGTTAAGGATAAAGAAATGATTCTAAAAGCAGCGAGAGAAGATACACAAATAATGTTCAATGGAACTCCAATACATCTGACAGCAGACTTTTCAGGGGAAAATTTACAGGCTGAGACAGTGGCATGACATATTTAAAAAGCTGAAGGAAAAAAAAAAAA
>NW_012106195.1:4703-6004 GCF_000951045.1 Mandrillus leucophaeus
GACAAAATCCATATAATCATTTCCATTATGCTAAAAAATATTTGATAAAATTTAATATTCTTTACTAATAAAAAGCCCATTGAAAACTGGGTATGGAATGAACATATCTCAACATATTAAAAGTCATATATGACAGACCTACAGCTAGTATCTTACTAAGTGGGGAAAAGCTAAAAGCCTTTCCTCTAAAATCTGGAAGATGACAAGAATATCCACTTTTACCAGTTATTCAACATAATTCTGAAAGTCCTATCTGAAGCAGTCAGACAAGAGAAAGCAATAAAATCATCCCATTTGGAAAAGAAGTCAAGTTATTGTTTTTGCCAATGACATAATCTTATATTTGGAAAAACATAAAGACTCCTCTGATAGGGTTTGAATGTATGTTCCCTCCCAAATCTCATATTTTAATTCGCAATGTTGGAGGTGGACCTGGTGAAAGGCAATTTAACCATCAGGGTGGATTACTCATAAATGTCTTAGCACCATCCCATTTGGTACTATACTCATGATAGTGAGTGAGTTCCCATAAGATCTGGTTATTTAAAAGTGTGTAACAACTCGCCCCTCTGTTTTTTGCTCCTGCTTTTTGCCCTGTGATGTGCAAGATTCTGCTTCAACTTCTGCCATGACCGTAAACTTCCAGAGGCCTTCCCAGAAGTGCATGCCAGTGCTGTCTTCTCTACAGCCTGTAGAATCATGAGCCACTTAAACCTCCCACCCAGTCTCAGGTACTTATAGTGATGAAAAAAAAGCTTAATACAGAAAATTGGCACAAAGGAGTGGAAAATTGTTATAAGAATACCTGAAAATGTGGAACCAGCTTTGCAATTGGGTAAACAGGCAGAGGTTGGAAGAGTTTGTAGGACTCAGAAGAAGATAGAAAAATGAGGGAAAGTTGAGATGTTCTTAGAGACTGGTTGAATGGCTGTGACCAAAATGCTGGTAGTGATCTGGACAGTGAAGGCTGAGCTGAGGAGGTCTCAGATGAAAATTAGAAACTTAGGACCGAAGCAAAGGTCATTCATGTTGTCTTAACAAAGTGGTTGACTGAATTTCTGTCATGCCCTAGGGATATATAAAAGTTTGAATTTGAAAGTGATGGGCCGGGCGCGGGTGGCTCAAGCCTATAATCCCAGCACTTTGGGAGGCCGAGACGGGCGGATCATGAGGTCAGGAGATCGAGACTATCCTGGCTAATACGGTGAAACCCCGTCTAAAAAAAAAAAATACAAAAAAACTAGCCGGGCGAGGTGGCGGGAGCCTGTAGTCCCAGCTACTCGGGAGGCTGAGGCAGGAGA
>NW_012106196.1:0-459 GCF_000951045.1 Mandrillus leucophaeus
GAGCATCTGTGTCTCTCCAAGTTTGTGTGTTGACATCCTGTCTTCCATGGTGATGGTGTTAGCAGGTAGAAACTTTGGGAGGGACGAGGCCGTGAAGGTGGAGCCTCATGCATGTGATGAGTGCGTGCAGGTAGGAATCCAGAATGAAATGAGTGCCTGCAGGTAGGAATCCAGAGTGAGATGAGCGCCTGCAGGTAGGAATTCAGAGTGAGATTAGTGCCTGCAGGTAGGAATTCAGGGTGAGATGAGCGCCTGCATGTAGGAATCCAGAGTGAGATGAGTGCCTGCAGGTAGGAATTCAGAGTGAGATGAACGCCTGCAGGTAGGAATCCAGAGTGAGATGAGCGCCTGCATGTAGGAATCCAGAATGAAATGAGTGCCTGCAGGTAGGAATCCAGAGCGAGGACGAGCGCCTGCAGGTAGGAATCCAGAGTGAGATGAGCGCCTGCAGGTAGGAAT
>NW_012106196.1:1434-2424 GCF_000951045.1 Mandrillus leucophaeus
ACTTTGCAAGAC
Organism: Mandrillus leucophaeus; assembly: GCF_000951045.1. Lineage (NCBI taxonomy): Eukaryota > Metazoa > Chordata > Mammalia > Primates > Cercopithecidae > Mandrillus > Mandrillus leucophaeus. The sequence continues at coordinate 1,447 of NW_012106196.1, forward strand.
ATTGCCAGGCGCCCTGTGGTTCAGATGGAAACATTCTTTGCATTGACATTGAGACTATAATGGCAGAGGAATGACAAATCCCTGGGTCACTTGTACATTTCCAGATCCATAATAGTCCTTGAAAACACTTCAATTCATCAGTTCTTCCTTAGGGGTTTTTGAATAGAGCATGCAACACTACAAAGACAAGTTCTTAGTGGTGCCACAACACCACTTGACTAAAGGGAAAAAGAATGATCTTATGTCAGCTATTTAAGAGTCTAAGACTGATTACAATATCAGGTTGCACCAAAATATTTGGAAGCTGGAACATGGCAGGTAAGTCTAAGACTTGCCTTGTTTCTAGAAATAAGTTTCAAAACCCACCTGGAATTATCTTTATGTTCTACTCTTTCCAAATGCCATCAGTCTACTCATAATAAAAACATCTAAAGTTGATGAAGTACTTCCAATATTTCAGATACATTCTGATTGGTCTACACAGATTATCTCATTTAGTCTTCACAATGGCTCCAGGAGGCAAGGGTTATTCTTATCTCCTGTTACCAATGAGGAAACTGAGGCTTAGAAAATGGTTCTCTGTCAAGCCTTTTCTCATCAAGTAAAAACACTATAGCTTACACGTAAGCCAGATTCAAGGACAGGGAGGCAAGAGCCAGTTTCCAGAAGAAAGGGGTTACTGTTCTCGGGCAAAGGGGGTTGTTAAGGAGACAAAAACACTTTCTGTCAAGTGGACTGTTTTGTGGATGGTGGATTATAGTGGAAAATAGTCGTCTGGTTTTCTGACATCCATTTGCTCTTCTTTAGGCTGGAGGGATTGATTTGCCTTGGCAAAGGTCACCCCTTCTCTCACTCAGCTCATGTGCTTCAAGTGGAGCTGAAGAAGTGGTTATGTGATTCAGGCCTGATCAATCAGAGGATCACATTCCCCTAAGGATATTGGTTCAGGAGTGGTCACATGACTCAGGCCTGATCAAT
>NW_012106197.1:0-361 GCF_000951045.1 Mandrillus leucophaeus
CGAACCCGAACCCGAACCCGAACCCTAATCAAACTGGATGAAGCCGGATCACACCGGATCAGACCGGATCAGACTGGATTAACTGGATCAAACCAGATCAGACCGGATCAGACCGGATCACCACCAGATCAAACCGTATCAGACCGGATCACACTGAATCAAACCGGATCAAAGCGGATCAGTCCGGTTCAAACCGATTTTGACCGGATCGACCCGGTTTAGACCAGATCAAACCGGATGAAACTGGATCACACTGATTCAGACCAGATCAGACCGGTTCAAACCGGTTTTGAACGGATCAGACCGGACAAAACCGGATCAGACCGGATCAAACTGGATCAGACCGGATCAAACCGGATCA
>NW_012106197.1:411-10445 GCF_000951045.1 Mandrillus leucophaeus
TCAGACCGGACAAAACCGGATCAGACCGGATCAAACTGGATCAGACCGGATCAAACCGGATCAGACCGGATCAGACCGGTTCAAACCGGTTTTGACCGGATGGAAACGGTTTTGAATGGATCAAACCGAATCAGACAGGATCAAAGCGGATCAGACAGGATCAAACCGGATGAGACCGGATGAAACCGAATTAGACCGGTTCAGACCGTTTCAGACCGAATCAGACAGGTTCAAACCAGTTTTGCCCATGTCAGACCGCATCAAACCGGATGAAACCGGATAACACCGCTTCAGACCGGATCAGACCGGTTCAAACCGGTTTTGACCGGATCAGACCGGATCAAACCGGATCAGATCGGGTCAAACCGGTTTTGACCGGATCGAACCAGTTTTGACCGAATCAGACTGGATCAAACCGGATCAGACCGGTTGAAACCGGTTTTGACCGGATCGAACCGGATTCGACCGGGTAAGACCGGGTCAAACCGGATCAGACCGGTTCAAACCGGGTTTGACCGGATCGAATCAGTTTTGACCGGATCGAACCGGTTTTGACCGGATCAAACTGGATGAAACCGGATCACACCAGTTCAGACCGGATCAGACTGGTTCAAACCAGTTTTGACCAGATAGAATCGGTTTTCACCGGATCAGACCGGATCAAACCGGATCAACCGGATGAAAGCTGATCAGACCGGTTCAAACTGGTTTTGACCGGATCGAACTGGTTTTGACCAGATCAAACTGGATGAAACCGGATCACACCAGTTCAGACCGGATCAGACCGGTTCAAACCGGTTTTGACCGGATCAGACCGGGTCAAACGGGATCAAACCGGATCAGACCGGTTCAAACCGGTTTTGACCAGATAGAATCGTTTTTGACCGGATCAAACCAGATCAGACCGGTTCAAACCGGTTTTGACCTGATCGAACCGTGTTTGACCGGATCGAACCGCTTTTGACCGGATCAAATCAGATCAGACCGGTTCAAAGCGGTTTTGACCGGATCGAACCGGTTTTGAGAGGATGAGACCGGATCAAACCGGATCAGACCGGAACAAACCGGATCAGATCGGTTCAAACCGGTTTTGACCGGATCGAACCAGTTTTGACCGGATCAAACCAGATGAAACTGGATCACACCGGATCAAACCGGATCAGACCAGTTCAAACCGGTTTCGACCGGATCCAACCAGATGAAACCGGATCACACCAGTTAAGACCGGATCAGAACGGTTCAAACTGGTTTTGACCGGATCAAACCGGATCAGACCGGATCAGACCGGGTCAAACCGGATCAAACCTGATCAGACCGGTTCAAACCGGGTTTGACTGGATCGAACCGGTTTTGACCGGATCAAACCAGATCAGACCGGTTCAAAGCGGTTTTGACCGGATCGAACCGGTTTTGACAGGATGAGACCGGATCAAACCGGATCAGACCGGAACAAACCGGATCAGACCGGTTCAAACCGGTTTTGACCGGATGGAACCGGTTTTGACGGGATCAAACCAGATCAGACCGGTTCAAACAGGTTTTGACCGGATCGAACCGGTTTGGACCGGATCAAACCAGATCAGACCGGTTCAAACCGGATCAGACTGGATCAAACCGGTTTTGACCGGATCAAACCGGATCAGACCGGACCAAATCGGATGAAACCGGATTAGACCGGTTCAGACTGTTTCAGACCGCATCACACAGGTTCAAACCGGTTTTGACCAGATCAGACCGGATCAAACTGGATGAAACCGGATGACACCGGTACAGACTGGATCAGACCAGATCAAACCGGATGAAACCGAATCACACCGGATCAAACCGGATCAGACCGGTTCAAACCGGTTTTGACCGAATCAGATCGGATCAGACCGGATCAAACCGGATCAGACCGGATGAGACTGCTTCAAACCGGATTAGACCGGATCAAACCGGATCAAACCGGATTAGACCGGTTCAAACCGGCTTTGACCAGATCAGACCGGATCAAACCGGATCAGACTGGATCAAACAGGATCAAACCGGATCAGACCGGTTCAAACCGGATCAAACCGGATCTGACCGGTTCAAACCGGATGAGACCGGATCACACCGGTTCAGACCGAATCAGACCAGATCAAACTGGAGCAGACGGGATCAAAGGCGATCAAACCGGATCAGACCGGTTCAAACCGGATCAGACCGGTTCAAATCGGTTTTGACCGGATTGAAGCGGTTTTGACTGGATCAAACCGGTTTTGACCGGATCAAACCGGATCAGACCGGATCAAATCGGATGAGACCGGATGAAACCGGATTAGACCGGTTCAGACCGTTTCAGACTGTATCAGACAGGTTCAAACCGGTTTTGCCCGGATCAGACCGGATGAATCCGGATGAAACCGGATCACACCGGTTCAGACCAGATCAAACCGGATGAAACCGGATCAAACCGGATCAGACCGCTTCAAACCGGTTTTGACCAGATCAGACCGGATCAGACCGGATGTAACTGGATCAGACTGCTTCAAACCGGATTAGACTGGATCAAACCGGATCAAACCGGACTAGACCGGTTCAAACCGGTTTTGACCAGATCAGACTGGATCAAACCGGATCAGACCGGATCAAACCGGATCAAACCGGATCAGACTGATTCAAACCGGATCAGACCGGATCAAACCGGATCAGACCGGTTCAAACCGGATGAGACCGGATCACACCGGTTCAGACTGGATCAGACCGGTTCAAAACGGTTTTGACCGGATCAGACCAGATCAAACCGGAGCAGAGGGGATCGAAGGGGATCAAACCGGATCAGACCAGTTCAAACCGGTTTTGACCGGATCGAACCGGTTTTGACCAAATCAGACCGGATGAAACCGGATCACACCGGTTCACACCGGATCAGACAGGTTCAAACCGGTTTTGACCGGATCAAACCGGATCAAACCGGATCAGACCGGATCAAACCGGTTTTGACCGGTTCAAACCGGTTTGGACCGGATCAGACCGCATCAAACCGGATCAGACTGGTTCAAACCGGATCAAACCGGATCATACCGGATCAGATTGGTTCAAACCGGTTTTGACCGGATCAGACCGGATCAAACCGGATCAGACCGGTTCAAACCGGTTTTGACCGGATTGAAGCTGTTTTGACAGGATCAAACCGAATCAAACTGGATCAAATCGGATGAGACCGGATGAAACCGGATTAGACTGGTTCAGACCGTTTCAGAGCGAATCAGACAGGTTCAAACCGGTTTTGCCCGGATCAAACCGTATCATACCGGATCAGACCGGCTCAAACCGGTTTTGACTGGATCAGACTGGATCACACCGGGTCAAACCGGATCAGGCCGGTTCAAACCGGTTTTGACCGGATTGAAGAAGTTTTCACCGGATCAAACCGGATCAGACCGGATCAAACCGGATCAGACCGGATCAAATCGGATGAGAGTGGATGAAACCGGATTAGACCAGTTCAGACCGTTTCAGACCGGATCAGACAGGTTCAAACCCGTTTTGCCCGGATCAGACCGGATCAAACCGGATGAAACCGGATCACACCGGTTCAGACCGGATCAGACCGGTTCAAACCGGATCAGACCGGTTCAAACCGGTTTTGACCGGATCAGACCGGATCAAATCGGATCAAACCGCATCAGACCGGATCAAACCGGATCAGACGGGTTCAAATCGGTTTTGACCGGATTGAAGCGGTTTTGACCGGATCAGACTGGATCAAACGGGTTTTGACTGGATCAAACCGGATCAGACCGGATCAAATCAGATGAGACCGGATGAAACCGGATTAGACCGGTTCAGACCGTTTCAGACCATATCAGACAGGTTCAAACCGGTTTTGCCCGGATCAAACCAGATCAGATTGGATAAAACCGGATGAAACTGGATCAGATCGGTTGAAACCGGTTTTGACCAGATCAAACCGGATCAGACAGGTCAAAAACGGATCAAACCGGATCAGACCGGTTCATACTGGATCAGACTGGTTCAAACCGGTTTTGACCGCATCAGACCGGATCAAACCGGTTTTCAACGGCTCAGACCGAATCAAAGCGCGTCACACCGGTTCAAGCCAGTTGTGACCGGATCAGACCGGATCAAACCGGATTAGACTGGATCGAACCGGATCAAACCGGATCAGACAGGATCAAACTGCATCAGACTGATTCAAGCTGGTTGTGACCGGATCAGACCGGATCAAACCGGAGCAGACCGAATCGAACCGGTTTTGACCCAATCAAACCGGATCAGACCGGATCGAACCGGTTTTGACCCAATCAAACCGGATCAGACCGGATCGAACCGGTTTTGACCGGATCAAACCGGATCAGACCGGATTGAACCGGATCAGACCGGTTCCAACCGTTTTTGCCCGGATGAGACCGGATCAAACCGGATCAAACCGGATCACACTGGATCAGACCGGTTCCAATTGGTTTTGACCAGATCGAACCGGTTTTGACCGGATCAAAACGGATCAGACCGGTTTTGACCGGATCGAACCGATTTTGACCAGATCAGACCGGTTCAAACCGGTTTTGACCGGATCAGACCGGATCAAACCGGTTTTGACCGGATCAGACCGGATCAAACCGGTTTTGACCAGATAGAACCGGTTTTGACCAGATCAAACCGGATCAGACAGGATGAAATCGGATCAGACCGGTTCAAACCGGTTATGACCAGATCGAACAGGTTCCACCCGGTTTTGACCGGATCAAACCAGATCAGACCGGTTCAAACCGGTTTTGACCGGCTCAGACCGGATCAATCCGGATCAGACCGGATAAAAGCGGATCAATCCGGATCAGACCGGATGAAACCGGATCAGACCGGATCAAACCGGATCAGAGGGGATCAGACCGGATCAAACCAGATCAGACCAGTTCAGACTGGATCAGACTGGATCAAACCGCATCAGACTGGTTCAGACCGGATCAGAGTGGATTGAACCGGGCCAGACCGGATCAAACCGGATCAGACCGGATCAGACCGGTTCAAACCGGTTTTGACCGGATCAGACTGGATCGAGCCGTATGAAACCGGATCAGATCGGTTCAAACCGGTTTTGACCGGATCAGACCGGATCAAACCGAATCAGATCGGAGAAAAGCGGATCAAACCGGATCAAACCGGATCCAACTGGATCAAACCGGATCAGACCGGATCGGACCGGATCAGACCGGGTCAAACCAGATCACCCGGGATCAAACTGGGTAAAACTGGACCAGACCGGACCAGACTAAACCGGACCAGATCAGACTTAACCAAACCGAACCAGACTAGACTAGACCATGTCGGACTAGACTAGATCATATCAGACTAGACTAGACTAGACCATCAGACTAGACTAGATCATATCACACTAGACTGGACCTGACCAGACGAGACCAGATAAGGCTAGACCAAACCAGACCAATAAAACAAGAGATTGGTAGAACATCTACAAATAAGAGGTCAGAACCCCTAGTCCAAAGCCATAAATGGATTCTAGTCTTGTCTGATATGATCTAGTCTAGTCTGATGGTCTAGTCTAGTCTGATGGCCTAGTCTAGTCTGGTGGTCTAGTCTAGTCTAGTCTGATGTGATCTAGTCTAGTCTGATGGTCTAGTCTATTCTAGTCTGACATGATCTAGACTAGTCTGATGGTCTAGTCTACTCTGATGGTCTAGTCTAGTCTAGTCTGATATGATCTAGTCTAGTCTGTTATGGTCTAGTGTAGTCTGGTCCAGTTTGGTCAAGTCTGATCTGGTCCGGTTTAGTCTGGTCTGGTCTGGTCTGGTCTGATCTGGTCTGATCCGGTCTAATCCGATTCGATCCGTTCTGGTCCGGTTTGATCCGGTCAAAACCGGTTTGATCCGCTCTGATCCGGTTAAGACCAGTTTGATCCGGTCTGATCCAGTTTGATCCGGTCAAGACCAGTTTGATCCAGTTTGATCCGGTCAAGACCGGTTTAAACTGGTTTGATCCGGTTGGATCCAGTTTGATCCGGTCTGATCCGGTTTTATCCGGTTTAATCCGATCCGATCCGGTTTGATCCGGTTTGATCCGGTCTGATCTGGTTTGAACCGATCTGATCCGGTTCACTCTGGTTCGGTCCGGTTTGATGCAGTCTGCTCCGGTTTTATCCGGTCTGATCCGGTGTGGTCCAGTTTTATCCGGTCTGATCCGATGTGGTCCAGTTTTATCCGGTCTGCTCCGGTTTCGTCTGTTCTGGTCCGGTTTGGTCTAGCCTTATCTGGTTTCGTCTGTTCTGGTCTGGTCTAGTCTGATATGATCTAGTCTAGTCTGATGGTCTAGTCTAGTCTAGTCTGATATGATCTAGTCTAGTCTGGTATGGTCTAGTCTGGTCTGATCCGGTTTGGTCAAGTCTGATCTGGTCCGGTTTAGTCTGGTCTGGTCTGGTCCGGTTTGATCCGGTCAGATATGGTCTGATCCGGTTTGATCCGATCCGATCTGGTCCGATCCGGTTGATCTGGTCCGGTTTAGTCTGGTCTGGTCTGGTCCGGTTTCATCCGGTCAAATATGGTCTGATCTGGTTTGATCCGATCCGATCCGGTCCGATCCGGTTTGATACGGTTTGATCCGGTCTGATCCGGTCCGAACCGGTCCGATCCGGTTTTATCCGGTTTCATCCGGTTTTATCTGGTTTAATCCGGTCTGATCCAGTTTGATCCGGTCAGATCCGGTTTGATTCGGTCCGATTCGGTTTTATCTGGTTTGATCCGGTCTGATCCAGTTGGATCCGGTTTGATGCAGTCTGATCTGGTCTAGTCTACTCTACTCTGATATGGTCTAGTCTAGTCTGGTCCGGTTTGGTCAAGCCTGATCTGGTCGTGTTTATTGTGGTCTGGTCTGGTCTAGTCTGGTCTGGTCTGCTCTACTCTGATATGATCTAGTCCAGTCTGATCCGGATTGATCCGGTTTGAACCGGTCTGATCCGGGCAAAACCGGTTTGAACCGGTCTGATCCGGTTTGATCCGGTCTGATCTGGTCACAACCGGCTTGAACCAGTCGGATCCGGTCTGAAACGGTCTGAACCGGTCTGATACGGTTTCATCCGGTCTGATCCGGTTTGATCCGGTCCGATCCCATTAGATCCGGTCTGATTCGGTTTTATCCAGTCCAGCCCGGTTCGATCCGGCCGGTTTGATCCAGTCTGATTCGGTTTGATCCGCTTTTATCCGGTCTGATGCGGTTTGATCCGGTATGAGCCGGTCAAAACCTGTTTGAACTGGTCTGATCCGGTTTCATCCGGTCTGATCTGGTTTGATCTGGTCAAAACCGGTCGGATCCGGTCAAAACCGGTTTGAACCCATCTGATCCAGTTTGATCCGGTTTGATCCGGTTTGATCCAGTCTGATCTGGTCAAAATGGGTTCGATCTGGTCAAAACCAGTCTGACCCATTTTGATCCAGTTTGATGCGATCAAAACCGGTTTGATCCGTTCAAAACCGGTTTCAACCGGTCTAAGCCAGTTTGATCCGGTTTGATCCGGTCTGATCCGGTCTAGCCAATCAAAACCGGTTTGATCCGGTCTGATCCGCTTTGATCCGGTTTGATCCGGTTTGATGCGGTCTGATCCGGTTCGATCCGGTCTAATCTGGTTTGATCCGGTCTGATCCGGTTTGATGCGGTTTGAACCGGTCTGATCCGGTCTGAGCCAGTCTGAGCCGGCCAAAACCGGTTTGAACCGGTGTGATCCGGTTTCATCCTGTTTGATCCGGTCGAAACCAGATAGATCCAGTCAAAACCGTTTTCAACCGGTCTGATCCGGTTTGATCCAGTTTTATCCGACTTGATCCGGTTTGATCTGGTCAAAACCGGTTTGAACCGGTATGATCCAGTTCAATCCGGTTTGATCCAGTCTGATCCAGTCTGATTCATTTTGATCCGGTCAAAACTGGTTCGATCTGGTGAAAACCGATTGGAACCGGTCTGATCCGATTTGATCCGGTTTCATCCAGTCTGATCCAGGCAAAACCGGTTGGAACCCGTCTGATCCGGTTTGATCCGGTCTGATCCGGCCACAACCGGCTTGAACCGGTCTGATCCAATCTGAACCGGTCTGATCCGGTTTGATCCGCTTTTGTCCTGTCTGATCCGGTTTGATCCGGTCAAAACCGGTTCGATCCGGTCAAAATCGGCTTCATCCGGTCTAATCCGGTTTGATCCGGTTTTATCCAATCAGATCCGGTTTGATCCGGTCAAAACCGGTTTGAACCGGTCTGATCCGGTTCAATCCGGTTTGATCCAGTCTGATCCGGTCAAAATCGGTTCTATCCGGACAAAACCGGTCTCATCCGTTTTGATCCGGTTTGATCCAGTCAAAATCGGTTCGATCCGGGCAAAACCGGTTGGAACCGGTCTGATCTGGTTTGATCCGGTCTGACCCGGTTTGATCCAGTCACAACCACCTTGAACCGGTCTGGTCCGGTTTGATCCGGTCTGATCCGGTCTGAGCCGGTCAAAACCAGTGTGAAGTGGTCTGATCCCGTCTGATGCAGTTTGATCCGGTCTGATCCGGTTTGATCAGGTTTGATCCGGTCTGATCCGGTCTGGCCCGGTCTGATCCAGTCTGATCCAGTCTGAACCAGTCTGATCCGGTTTGATTTGCTTTTATCCGGTCTAATCCGGTCTGATCCGGTCTGATCCGGTCAAAACTGGTTTGATCCGGTCTGATCCGTTTTGACCCGGTGAAAACCGGTTCGATCCGGTCTGAACCGGTTTGATATTACTCGCAATGTGGCACAGGGTGGACATTCATCCTGCTTCATCCTTCTCAATATTCCAAGGCCGAGAGACTGATATTAATCTCAGTATCACAGACACTGTACAACCCCTTGTGATACTCTTCCAAATATCCAGATCAGGTTCCCAGCAGCCACCCCCGGCCCGCCCCCCTGGCTTCTGGGAGCCCCATCGCCAGGGGTGCAGGCACCCCCCGCCATCGGGCTCCCAGCCGCCATCCCTGGCCCGCCCCCCTGGCTTCTGGGAGCCCCATCACCGGGGATGCAGGGTTAGGGTTAGAAGTTCTGATGTCAAAGGCAAGAGAAGGATGTTTCAGTTTCAGAAGGAGATAATTCACCTTTCCTCTTCCTTTTTGTTCTATCTGGGCTCTCAAGCAATTGGATGGTGCCTGTATTAGTCTATTTTTATACTGCTATGAAGAAGTACCTGACTCTGAGCAATTTATTAAGAACAAAGAGGTTTAATGGACTGACAGTTCCACATGACCAGAGGGGCCTCACAATCATGACGGAAGGGGAAGCAAAGATGTCTTTCTTCACATGGCAGTAGCAAGAAGTGCTAAGCCAAAGGGGAAAAGTCCCTTATAAAACCATCAGATCATGAGAACTCACTCACTATCATGAGAACAGCATGGCAGTAACCACCACCATGATTCAGTTGTCCCCTACCAGGTCCCTCCCACAACATGTAGGGATCATAGGAACTACAATTCAAGATGAGATCTGGGTGGGGACACAGTCAAACCATATCAGTGCCCATCCACATTGGGTCAGAGTGGATCTTCCTTATCTCAATGTCTTCCAGAAACACCTTCACACTTATGCCCAGAAACTGTGCTTTACCAGCTACATTAGTATCTCTTAATCCAATCAAGCAAACATCTAAAATTAACCATCAGAATATTTATGCCTGATTCATGGCTAAAATTTCAGGATGAAAGCTATGAGATCTCTATTTGTGTTTGTATGTCTATCAATGTATGTTCTGTATATGTGATTTTTCTTAACTCTGGATAGCACTGCAAAATTCATTTATAAAATCCTCTAAAAGTGTTCTATTCTAACTTGGTTTGGAAAAAAAAATAATCATTGATAAATAAATATTCCCCAAACTCCTAGAAATATAGGAACTGATCCAAATGTTTTTCAAGTTAACACGATTTGGATACAACTTAGTTAAATAAGATAAATTTAATATTTTTTTGTGTAATAAAACAACTATGTCTTCAGAGTTACCACTATTAAATATAAAACAAACAAGTTTCTTTCTTT
>NW_012106197.1:10495-11786 GCF_000951045.1 Mandrillus leucophaeus
CCTTGTGGACTCACAGCCTCTTTCTGATATTGTGAGTAATATCATCTCCCCATCTGAAAATTTTCAACTCCTTCTCAGATGATTGTACACCCCCAGTGTGCACACCCTCAGAGGGAGTCACCCCCTCTGTATTAGGATTTACATCAGCCTCTTCCTCCCTGAATATTCAGAACAGTATCCCAGGGTTGTTTCTACTTCCAGTGATACTGATTGTCATATCCTCCTCTCCCAAGCAGAAGTTCGAAACACTGTTATGGGGGGTGTACACCATCTGTGATACAGAAATTAACATAGTCCTCTCCCTGGTGGATGTCAGGAACAAGCCTATTAATCATTAATATTAATAAATATAGTAATATTAATAATAATTATTGATATTAATGATCACAATAGAGTAAAAATTAATACTGTTTTAAAATGTTAACGATTTGTGATAATAATTATTAGTAATATCACTATTAATAATAATATTATGATATTAGCAATTAATGTGACTTAAATCAATACCCAGTGATGCTGGGAATCAAATCATAATTAGTATTAGTAACTAACAATATTATTTGATGACATTAATATTAATGAATTGAAAGCATGCATAATCATGTGTTTGAAATCATTATCCATAATTAATAATGATATCCTATGAATTTTTAGTATAATTCATAATTATTAAAATCGATCATTGATGATTAATAATCATATTATTATTCCTAATTCCACAGGAAGTGTAAACCTACCTGTGATGCTGTTCTTAATATCCAGGGACGGAAAGCAGGATTTTAGTTTTAATATCGCAGTAGGTGTACGCTCACCACGTGACGCTGATCCTAATATAAAGGGGGCTAGAGTATCACATGACTCCAAACAGCAATGAATGGATAGCTACCCGGTAATATTGCTCCTAATATTCCCGGAAGAAGCCTATGCTATTAGTCCGAATATGGCACTGAGGGTACAGCTCTTCTGAGATATTGTTCCCAGTATGCGGAGGGGGAGAGGATGATAATAATTCGCAGACTGTGTGCTCCCACCCAGTGATATTGTAATTACTATCCTGGGAGGGAGAGGATGATATTGCACTCTGTACAGCAGGAGGCATACACCCAATCTGGGATATTGTTCCTAATATCCATGAAGGGGACAGGCTGATATTACTCGCAATGTGACACAGGGTGGACATACACCCTGTTTCATCCTTCTCAATATTCCAAGGCCGAGAGACTGATATTAATCTCAGTATCACAGACACTGTACAACCCCTTGTGATACTCTTCCAAATATCCAGATCAGG
>NW_012106197.1:13181-18286 GCF_000951045.1 Mandrillus leucophaeus
TTTTTTGAGATGTAGTCTCTCTCTGTCACCCAGGCTGGGGTACAGTGGTGCGATCTCAGCTCACTGCAAGTTCTGCCTCCTGGGTTCAGGCCATTCTCCTGCCTCAGCATCCTAAGTAACCAGGACTACAGGCACCTGCCACCACGCCAAGCTAATTTTTTTTTGTATTTTTAGTAGAGACAGGGTTCCACAGTGTTAGCCAGGATGGTCTTGATCTCCTGACCTCGTGATCTGCCCACCTCGGACTCCCAAAGTGCTGGGATTACAGGTGTGAGTCACCATACCTGGCCAACAAACAAGTTTCTATTCTGCTTGAGTGCTTACAAGAAGCTAATATTATACTTACTAGATAATTAGAATCAAATTAAGCTTTAAGATTTTAAGTTGTCATTCTTATGAAAAACATTATTTCCTTTTTTTTATGGTGAAAAGATATACATCTATTTAGAATCAGCCAGCTGGACTCAGTTTAGATGACCCCAAGTTTGTTGGCAACATCCAAAGCATCGTAATCAGGAACCAGTCGAACATATGACTTCTTCTCTCCATCAGGCCAAATCAGGATGTTGACCGTGGCCACATCCACATTCCAGAGCTTCTTCACAGTCTGTTTGATCCGGTGCTTGTTGGATTTAACATCGACAGTGAACACAAGCGTGTTGTTGTCTTCTATCTTCTTCATGGCTGACTCAGTGGTCAGTGGAAACTTGATGATAGCATGGTGGTCAAGCTTGTTTCTCCGGGGGGCGCTCTTCCCAGGATATCTGGGCTGCCTCCAGAGTCGCAGTGTCTTGGGACACTGGAAGGTGGGTGAGGTGCAGATCTTCTTTTTTTGGGAGGCGGTGGACACATTTCAACACTGCCTTCCTGGCCTTTAAAGCCTTTGCTTTGGCTTTGGCTTTAGGAGGGGCAGGAGTTTCCTTCTTCGTTTTCGGTGCCATCTTGTGAAAAGTGAAAAACATTATTTCAATAATAAGTTTTTTTTTTACAGTAAATCTGCCTAATAGTAGTTTCCAAAATACTTTTGGTAATTTTTAACCTTAAAGTTAAGCTAAGTAAAATATTTCCATTAAATATCTAGGTCATTTATAAATAAGATAAAATACTAAAACGTTAATTACTGAATGTAGGTAATTCAAGTTTATATACTTTTGGCTTCTTATTTTTACAGAGAAACTACATATTTTGGCCTGTTAAGAAACATGTTTTTGCCTACCACACTGAGAAATTGTACTATGAGAAAACACATCCCAATGTTGGAAGATGGTATATTCATATATTTTCTAATCTACTACAGAATGCTAACATATGACAGTTTAAAACTGTCTATGTCCTAGTTTTCTTTGGAAGATAAAAGTATTAAAATTATAATCAATATATGTAAATAAAACTACTAGAAACAGGCCAGGCACAGTGGCTCACACCTAAAATCCCAGCACTTTGGGAGGCCAAGATGAGTGGATCATGAGGTCAGGAGATCGAGACCATCCTGGCTAACACAGTGAAACCATGTCTCCACTAAAAATACAAAAAATTAGCTGGGCACGGTGGCAGGCGCCTATAGTCCCAGCTACTCAGGAGACTTAAGCGGGAGAATGGCGTGAATCCAGGAGGTGGAGCTTTCAGTGAGCCGAGATCACGCCACCACACTCCAGCGTGGGGGACAGAGCAAGACTCTGTCTCAAAAAAAAAAAAACAAACAAACAAAAAAAGAAAACACTACTAGAAATAATAGAATAACTAGAAACAACTCTATGCAAAGTATGTAAGGAAAGTAGGGCATCTTTTGCAGGCAAAATAGGTTGTAATATTTTATAAGGAAAACCATACAAAATATACAAATAAAAAGAGATACCTAACCTTCTCTGTGTTACATTTGTATGGGTAAAATGTTGTGTTTTCAGAAATTATATAAAATTTCTGGAAATTTGTCAACGTCCTCCTTATTCATGTTATGTGCTGGTATAGAGTTATGAGTCATAATTCCAGTTATTATTTTAAATGTTGTATGCCACAGAAAAAAAAAATCAGATATCCTTGTCAGTTGTGGTATAATGAACTCTCATCAGATCTTTCATCACAGCCATTTCATACCTTTTGTCATTTAGATATTATTTCCCACTGATGCTTTCCTGAAAGCTCCTGCAATCAGCTACAGGTTAGAATGCTTGTCTCCAACACAGGACTCCCTCTGAGAGTCACCCGTCTGCTCACCGAGGGAAATGCATATCTGAGTGCCTCATCGGGAGAGGATAACCGGCAACTCAAAAGAATGAAACCATTTGTCTCTCACCTACCTATGACCTGGAAGCTCCCTGTCTGGCCTTCTCTTCAAGTTGTCTCATCTTTCTGGACTGAACCAAGGTACATCTTTCACATATTGATTGATGTCTCATGTCTCCCTAAAGTATGTAAAACCAAGCTGGGCCCCGACCACCTTGGGCCCATGTTGTCGGGACCTCCTGTGGAGGCATCATGGGTGCATCCTCAAACTTGGCAAAATAAACTTTCTAAAAAATCTGAGACCTGTCTCAGATTTTCAGGGTTCACACATGTAATGTAGAATGTCAATGTTTATAAAACAGACATTGTTCTATATACTATTAAAAATATGCTGCCAATTAACCTTAGACTTTCTCAACAAAATAAAAAATGTTGATGAGGTACAAATAATATATTTAAACTTAATGTTGCAAGTTTTAATATGCCTACTTTTCAATTTTTCAATACTATTTTTACTAGTTTAACACTGTAAGAAAAATGAGCAATGAAAACATGAATAAAAGTGTTTACAGGGGGTGCACATGTTTCCTCCAGCCTCTGCCCATCTCCAGCTTTCATCCCAACTGTCCTGATAGTGGCTCTAAGCATTTCTCCTTTCTCTATACCAAAATCTCCCTGCTGAAGCACAACCAAATCTTATCATGTGTTATGACACACTGTGATGATGAGCAACCAAAGCCTCCAGGAAGGGATGCTTTTGTAAAACAAGACTTATAGAATATAACGTGTGAAGTAAAGCCCATGGCAGATCTCCCTTTAGCACCCGGGGAGCAAACAGGAAGCTTTTGCCTCACCTTCCTCACTGGCCCGCAGCCACATCTCCCCAGGTCAGTCTTGAGGGCAACAAAACTCTGGTCTTCACTGTGGACACACTACCAGGTGCTCCAAAGCCATGGCCTCTTGTTGGGTGGGTCCTGAGGAGAATAAAGCTCTGGTTCTAATCCTAACCCCACTCCTGTCTCTAGACTTTAACCCTGACCCTAAACCCTGATCCCTACCCTGGTCCCTAATTCTGACCCTGACTTTGACCCTGACTCTGATCTTGACCTGACCATGACCCCACCTCTAACCATACTTCCGGCCCTGACTCTGACCCAGACCCTAATCCTAACCCTAACCATACTATTTTCTTTACAATCTATCTCTAATCTTACCCCCTACTGCTAAATAGCTGTACCCAAAAGCACTTTTTAAATTATTTAACTTCTTTTCCTTGAATTCTCTAAGGACATCCTAAAGGAGATGTCATTATGTATTTTGCAGTCCCTCTGAGTGGTATGGCTTCAGATAGGAAGTTCTAACACTTTGCAAGACATAAAAAGTTTGGAGAGTAACAGCATGGGGTTGTTAGGGATGCATGTTGGCATTCACAATAGTCATTGGTGCTGTTCTCCAAATATTTTCAGTTCAGTTTTTATGAATGCACTCTGACTATTCCAACCCACCTACTTAAATTTTTGCATGACCACATAGCTTTTTTTTTTTTTTTTTTTTGCATATGGAGGTGAGAAGAAATAACATGTGACTTTTTCAGGAGAAATCTCTAAGCACAGAATTCTATTCAGCATGCTTTTTTCTCTTTTCTATGGCAATAATTTTAGCAATATTAATAGCTTCAAAAAGTAACTTAGCTATTAGGTTTTTAAAAATGTCTTTTGTCTTCCAGTTTGTAAGCCACACTGATCAGGACTACAGAGTAGAATTATTAGAAGTGATAAAGGAAAGATAATGCTTATCTTTTAAAAACATGAATTACCTGTTTAATGAGCACAAACAAGTTTTGTTCTATTCATCAGGTAATAAAGAAAACTTTACACAACAAGTGAGGGTCAGGGAATGCAGACAACAGACAACTGACTTCATGGCAGGAAGATTCTCAGTGCTAATTCGATGTTACTACTTATTAGCTGCGAAACATAATTGTATTTGAAATTTTTATCATGGACACTACCATCATTACGGACACAGGATGGCCACTGACCAATGAGAAAAGATGGGGGTCATAACAACCAGCAGTACCCATGGCACATCTGCCAGTGTGCAGTGACTGTCAGCTCTGACTAATCGGGATGTCTTAACAGCTTCATCTATGAATGACAGGATTGCCTTGTGTCAATGGCTCTCAAACCTGGGTGCTTGCATGAATCTCTTAAATAACTTTCAAAAATATGTTCATCGCTAATTCACAATTATACTGTTTAGGAATTATGAATCTGGATGCTCCTGTATTGGGTGCATATACATTTAGGATAGTTAGCTCTTCTTATTGAATTGATCCTTCTACCATTATGTAATGGTCTTGTCTCTTTTGATCTTTATTGGTTTAAAGTTTGTTTTATCAGAGACTAGGATTGCAACCCCTGCCTTTTTTTGTTTTCCTTTTGCTTGATAGATCTTCCTCCATCCCTTTATTCTGAGCCTATGTGTGTCTCTGCACATAAGATGGGTCTCCTGAATACAGCACACTGATGGGTCTTGACACTTTATCCAATTTTCCAGTCTGTGTCTTTTAATTGGAGCATTTGGCCCATTTACATTTAAGGTTAGTATTGTTATGTGTGAATTTGATGCTGTCATTATGATGTTAGCTGTTTATTTTGCTCATTAGTTGATGTGATTTCTTCCTAGCATCGACGGTCTTTACATTTTGGCATGTTTTTACAGTGGGTGGTACCAGTTGTTCCTTTCCATGTTTAGTGCTTCGTTCAGGAGCTCTTGTAGGGCAGGCCTGGTGGTGACAAAATCTCTCAGCATTTGCTTGTCTGTAAAGGATTTTATTTCTCCTTCACTTATGAAACTTAGTTTGGCTGGATATGAAATTC
>NW_012106197.1:23146-24611 GCF_000951045.1 Mandrillus leucophaeus
GAGTCAGGGACCCACTTGAGGTAGCAGTCTGTCCATTCTCAGATCTCAAACTCTGTGCTGGGAGAACCACTACTCTCTTCAAAGCTGTCAGACAGGGACATTTAAATCTGCAGAGGTTTCTGCAGACTTTTGTTTGGCTATGCCCTGTCCCCAGAGGTGGAGTCTACAGAGGCAGACAGGCCTCCTTGAGCTGCGGTGGGCTCCACCCAGTTCGAGCTTCCTGGTCGCTTTGTTTACCTACTCAAGCCTCAGCAATGGCAGACACCACTCCCCCAGCCTCACTGCCACCTTGCAGTTAGAACTCAGACTGCTGTGCTAGCAATGAGCGAAGCTCCATGGGCATGGAACCCTCCAAGATAGGTGCAGGATATAATCTAGTGTGCAGTTTGCTAAGACCCTTGGAAAAGCACATTATTAGGATGGGAGTGACCCGAATTTCCAGGTGTTGTGTGTCAGGGTTTCCCTTGGCTAGGAAAGGGAATTCCCTTACCCCTTGCACTAGCTGGGTGAGGCAACACCTCACCCTGCTTTGGCTCTCACTCGGTGGGCTGCACCCACTGTCCAGCACCCACTGTCCAATACGCCCCAGTGAGATGAACCCAGAACCTCAGTTGGAAATACATAAATGACCTGTCTTCTGTGTCGCTCAGGCTGGGAGTTGTAACATGGAGCTGTTCCTATTCGGCCATCTTGGAGCCGTCTAGCTTTAGCTTCTTTCCAGGTAATGCTGCATCTGCATCAGAGACCAGAGGCATTAAAATGGGTTAAATTGTGAAACTGTCTAGCATTAGATATGGCAGTTAGACTAGGCGATCAGCCATTTGATTCCCTGCAGTCAAAGGTCCTAGAACCCAAACCTGAACCTTAACCCGAACCCGAACGCAAACCTGAATCTGAACCCTAACCCTAACCCTAACCCGAACTCTAGCCCGAACCAGAACCCAAACCCTAACCCGAACCCGAACCCTAACACAAACCTGAAACCTAACAACAACCCTAACCCAAACCCTAATGCTTAACCCTAACCCTAACTCCTAACCCTAACCCTAGCACCTAACCCTAACTGTAATCCTCACCTCACCCTCACCCTCCCCCAACCCTCAACTAAACCCTCACCCTAACCCTCACCCTAACCATAACACTAACCCTCACCCTAACCCTAGCCATAACCCTAACCCTCACTCCACCTCTAACCCTCGCCCACAACATAGCCCTCGTCCTAGCCCTCACCATAAACCTCTCCTTAGGCCTCACCCTAACCCTAACCCGAACCCTAAGAATAACCTGAACCCTAAGCCTAACCCAAACCCGAACCCCAACCCGAACCTGAACCCCAACCCCAACCCAAACCCCAACCCAACCCCAACCCTAACCCCAACCCTAACCCCAACCCTAACCATTCCCCTAACCCCAACCCTAACCCCAACCCTAACCCTAACCCCTAACCCTAACCCCTAACCCTAAC
>NW_012106197.1:24726-29903 GCF_000951045.1 Mandrillus leucophaeus
GAACCTGAACCCCAACCCCAACCCAAACCCCAACCCAACCCCAACCCTAACCCCAACCCTAACCCCAACCCTAACCATTCCCCTAACCCCAACCCTAACCCCAACCCTAACCCTAACCCCTAACCCTAACCCCTAACCCTAACCCCTAACCCTAACACTAACCCTAACCCTAACCCTAACCCTCGCCCTCGCCCTAACCCTAATGCCCTCACCCTCGTCCTAACCCTAACGCCCTCACCCAAACCCTAACACCCTCGCCCTCGCCCTCACCCTCACCCTCACCCTCTCCTGAGGCCATACAAATTTTCCCCTGTTTTATCTAACCATTTTAAAGCATTGTGTTCTCCTTTTAGGCCTGTGATAAGTGTTAAGTAACATCTTGTATCAGCCAGGGCCACAGCTTTTTCCATCTCTGACAGTATTGTGGGCATTTGCAGCTCCCTGTGCTCCGTGCTGTTCCCCTCTTCTTGGTCCACCCTTCCTGTGAGTTTCAGGGCATGTCTTAGTGCAGACGCTGTCCTGGTCCATCAGGGGGTCCCATGGACTTTTTCATGTGGGAAAGTCTGGACTGTGATGTTGATGGGGTGCTGTGAGTCAGGGGGAGGTTCTGACGGGGTTTCCGTGTAAGAGAGAGGTGTTTGGTTTTCTGGATGGGGCAGACTTGAGAGAGGACAAACCTGAGAAATGCCACCAAGGAGAAGCCCAGGCAGAGGAGGTCTCAGGGTCGCCCAGCCATGTGGGCACCAGACGTGGATGTATCAGTGGCCATGCCAGGAGATAAACCTTCAACCAAGGGCCTCTGGTTGTCCAAGGACAAGTCTTGTTCAAGAGGTATGTTCAGCTGAGCCAACCATGGCAGAAATGCATACTGGAGATCCCATGGTTCCTCTATTTAAATCCCCTGCTAATCCCACCTGACTCAGAGAAGAAGCCAAGTCCTCACAGCAGCCTGCAATCCTCACCTGACTCAGCCTCCTCTCGGCTCTGATTCTCTGTACCTTTCTACTCCTCTTTGTCTCTTCTCCCACCACAGAGGAGATCCTGCACATTCATCCTGGTGGATTCAAACCCATCTTTGCCACACAGATAGTCACCAGAATGAATAGGTATAATCTATAAAGAGTCCTCTCGAAAAACAAAAAGGACAGGCCAGGCATGGTGGCTCACATCTGTAATCCCAGCACTTTGGGAGGCTGAGGCAGGAAGATCACCTGAGGTCAGGAGTTTGAGATCAGCCTGGACAATATGATGAAACCCCATGTCTAATAAAAATACAAAAAATTAACTGGGCGTGGTGGCAGACACCTGTAATCCCAGCTACTTGAGAGGCTGAGGCAGGAGAATCACTTGAATCTAGAAGGTGGAGGTTGCAGCGAGCTGAGATTGCGCCACTGCACTCCAGCCTGGGTGACAGAGTGAGACTCTGTCTCAAAAACATAGTAATAGTAATAATAAAAGAAAAAGGCAAAAATTCAAACCACTTAACAGAAACTGGGCAAAAGTGCTGAACTGGCCCTCCACAGAGGAGGAAATGTGGAGGAACGGCTAATGAAAACATGAAGAGGGGCTCAGTCTAACCGGGGGAGATATCATGTGACACCCACCAGACTGGCAAAAATCCTACAACCCAATAAATGCCAGTGTTGGGAAGAATGGAGAGTAGAAGGAACACCAGGCACTGCTAAGAACGGTTGTGAAATATATTTTCGTTATGCTTGTATATGAAAATGTGTGTGTTGTGGGTTACAAGGAAAATTACATTTCTTTTCTGGGATGAAATTTTAAAACTTGAAAGCTACTGACCAGAAGAAATTCGCACTTGTGTGCAAAAGAAATGCCCAAGAACATTCCTGGGAAAACACAGTCCTAAGGGCCCCAACCTGGTCAAACACTCATCCACAGGGAAATGAAGACATTTCCCATGCTCCCCTCATAGGACAGGAGATCACACGGCTTGAAAATGAACCACGTCAGTGTGGGTGGGTCTCAGGGGAGAATGGAGGACAGAAACAGGCATCAAGCAGATGCTCAGAGCCATGCAGCATAGGAGCAGCCACGCAGGAGAATCTCCTCACATCAAAGTTCAAAACTCCAGACGAGGCAACAGAGCAAGACCCTGCCTCAAAAAGACAACAGAAAGTTCCAAAACTAAATGGCATATTTTTAAGGGATGTACACATACACGGTGAAAGAAACGTACTGTGAAGAAAAGTACAGGAAGAATAAAGACGAAAGCAGGAAGTGATTCCCTCTGTAGGAGAAGGGAAGGGACTGGGATTGAGGCAGGGCCTCCAGGGAGCATCCAAAGTTATGTCTCTTCACATTCTATTCCCTAAACCTGGCGGAGATCCTCTGTGTCCAATGTGTCAATATTCTTTATACCTTACCCATATTGTACAAATGCTTTATTTCTATTCAATATTTAGAAGACAGTTATAAACAAAATACATTCAATAGCAAGATAGCCGATGAACATCAGGAAGGAACATTCATGAGGTTCCATCCACAGAACCTCACCATGGATACACTTGTGATCAAGGGCCTGGTCTCCCTTCATGACACAGTCAGAGAGCAGTGGCTGCACCATCATAGCAGGAGCGCAGGACCAGCTGGGACAGGGTCCTTCTGTGACACCTGCTACATCGCCAGGCTGTGTGAACGGACTCAGCTGCCAGAACTCACAGAACATCAGTATCAGCACTGAAACTTCACAGGAAAAATGGTAAGTTCTGTTTCTCCATGAATAGTAACTCTCAGATTTATCTCTGTCATCCATCACTTCTCCAAGAAATAACGTTTTATAGCTTTGCATGGGTCTATTTTTCAATTTATATTTTATTTTGCTAACTGATTGAAAAGATATATATTGTGTGTGGTGTGTGGTTTTGCCTGTCAGGATAATCATAGTTTAATTTCTATTAAACTGTGAGACAGAAAACAAATCCAAACTGTGTAAGAGAAAAAAGAATGCACTGATCATGAGGACTGAGAAGCTCCCAGGCTTAACTTGCTTGGGATTCAGCTACATGTACAGTTTCAAGTGGGTTCCTGTAACTCCCTCTCTCTCTCTTCTTCCCCAACATCGGCTCCATGTTTAGCTCCACGAACTTCAGACTTAAACAGCATCACTGGCTCCTGACCAGGATTCCAGCTCCATGAACCTCAAACTAGAACACCAGCCCGGCTTCTCCGCAGGTCTCCAGCTCTAAAAACTAAGACATCAATGTCAGTACCTACTCCTCCCGGGGGATCCAGCTCCGAGACCCTCAGACTTGAACCGCAGCACCAGCTCCTCCCCAGATCTCCAGCTCCACCACCCTCAACTAGAACATCAACTCCTCCCTGGGTCTCCAGCTCTACCCAGCTCTACCACCCTCAACTAGAAACACCAACACCAGCTCCTCCGCGGGTCTCCAGCTCCACAGTCTAAGTCATCAGAGGCAGCACTGGCTCCTCCCATGCATTCCAACTCTGGTACCCTCAGATTTGAACCACAGGGCCACCTCCTTCCTGGATCTCCAGCTGCACGACCGCAAACTAGAACATCAACTCCTCCCAGGGCCTCCAGCTGCACAACTCTCAAACTATAAGGACAACAGCTCCTCTCTGGGTCTCCAGCTCCACGGGTCTCAAATTAAAACATCAGCATCTCCTTGGGTCTCCAGCTGCACGACCCTCAAACTAGAAAACCACCAGCTCTTCCCCAGGTCTCCAGCTCCACGACCCTCAATCTGGAACAACATCAGCCCCTCCTTGGGTCTCCAACTGCATGATCCTCAAACTAGAAAAACAGCAGCAAACTAAGAAACTCCCTGGGTTTTTCTAGTTTGAGGGTCGTGCACAGCTGAACACCCAGGAAAGAGTTTATTTTAATCTTGTTTCAGCGTCATAGAGCTGGACACCCTGGAGGTAGGGGGGCAGTGTTTTTCTAGTCTGAGGTCATTTGAGGGTCGGCTGTATGACTCTCAAACTAGAAAAACACCAGCTACCCCCTGGGTATCCAGCCCCACAAACCTCACACTAGAAAAACACCAGCTCCTCCCCGGATCTCTGGCTCCACAATCTACAAACTAGAAAATCAACAGCTCCTCCCTGGGTCTCCAGCTACATGATGCTCACACTTAAACAAGAGCAACATCAGCTTATCCATGTGTCTCCAGCTGCGTGACCCTCAGATCAGAAAAACATGAGCTCCTACCTGGGTCTCCAGCTGCAGGAGCCTCAAACTAGAACGTCAACGCTCATCCCTGGGTCTCCAGCTCCACAACCTGAAAGCTAGAAAAACATCAGATCCTCCCTGGATTACCAGTTCCAACAACCTCAAACTAGAACAACATCGGCTTCTCCCCGAGTCTCAAGCTCCACAACCCACAAACAAGAACAATATCAGTTCCTCCCTGGATCTCCATCTACAAAAAGTTCAAACTACAACAACATCGGTTCCTCCCTGGATCTCCAGCTCCAACAACCTCAAACTAGACAAACATCAGCTCCTCCCCCGATTTCCAGCTCCAACAACCTCAAACAAGACCAACATCAGTTCCGCCCTGGATCTCAACCTCCAATAACCTCAAACTAGAACAACATCAGTTCCTCCCAGACTCTCCAGCTCCACAACCTGCAAACTAGAACATCATCTGTTCCTCCTCCAGTCTCCAGCTCCAACAACTTGAAACTAGAAAAATATCAGTTCATCCCCGAGTCTCCAGTTCCAACAACCTCAAACTAGAAAAACATCGACTCCTCCCTGGGTCTCCACCTCCAACAACCTCAAACTAGAACAACATCAACTCTTCCCTGGATCTCCAGCTCCAACAACCTCAAACTAGAACAACATCGGTTCCTCCCCGAGTCTCCAGCTCCAACAACCTCAAACTTGAAAAACATCAGTTCCTCCCCGAGTCTCTGTCTCGAACAACCTCAAACTAGAACAAGATCAGCTCTCACTGGATCTCCAGCTCCAACAACCTCAAACTAGAACAACATCGCTTCTTCCCTGGATCTCCAGCTCCAACAACCTCAAACTAGAACAACATGGATTCCTCCCTGGATCTCCAGCTACAACAACCTCAAACTAGAACATCAGCTCCTCCCTCGATCTCCAGGTCCAACAACCTCAAACCAGAACAACATGGATTCCTCCCTGGATCTCCAGCTACAACAACCTCAAACTAGAA
>NW_012106197.1:31148-31693 GCF_000951045.1 Mandrillus leucophaeus
GAACAACATCACCTCCTCCCTGGATCTCCAGCTCCAACAACAGCAAACTAGAACAACATTGGCTCCTCCCTCGATCTCCAGCTCCAACAACCTCAGATTACAACAACATCGGCTTCTCCCTGGATCTCCAGCTCCAACAACCCCAAGCTAGAACAACATCAGCTCCTCCTTGTATTTCCAGTTCCAACAACCTCAAAGTAGGACAACATCTGCTCCTCCCTGGATCTCTAGCTCCAGCAACCTCACACTAGAACAACATCGGCTCCTCCCTGGATCTCCAGCTCCATCAACTTCAAACTAGGATGACATTGGTTTCTCCCTGGATCTCAGCTCCAACAACCTCAAGCTAGAACATCAGACCCTCCCTGGATCCCCAGCTCCAACAACCTCAAACCAGAACAACATGGGTTCCTCCCTGGATCTCCAGCTCCAACAACCTCAAACTGGAACAGAATCCTATCCTCCCTGGATCTCCAGCAACAACAACCTCAAACTAGAACAACATCGGTTCCTCCCTGGATCTCCAGCTCCAACAACCTCAAACT
>NW_012106197.1:39418-40780 GCF_000951045.1 Mandrillus leucophaeus
TCAGCTCCTCCCTCGATCTCCAGGTCCAACAACCTCAAACCAGAACAACATGGATTCCTCCCTGGATCTCCAGCTACAACAACCTCAAACTAGAAAAATATTGGATCCTCCCAGGATCTCCAGCTACAACAACATAAAACCAGGACAACATTGGTTCTTCCCTGCATCTCCAGCTACCACATCCTCAAACTAGAACATGGAGTCCTCCCTGTATCTCCAGTTCCAACAACCTCAAGCCAGAACACCATGGGTTTCTCCCTTGATCTACAGGTACAGCAACCTCAAACTAGAACAACATCAGTTGCTCCCGGAGTCTCCAGCTCCAACAACCTCAAACTAAAAGAACATCAGTTTCTTCCCGAGTCCCCAGCTCCAACAACCTCAAGCTAGAACAACATCAGCGCCTCCCTGGATTTCCAGGTCCAAAAACCTCAAACTAGAAAAACATCGGTTCCTCCCTGGATCTCCAGCCCCAACAACCTCAAAGTAGAACAACATCGGTTCTTCCCTGGATCTCAAGCTCCAACAACCTCAAACTAGAACAGCATCGGATCCTCCCTGGATCTCAAGCAACAGCAACCAAAAACTAGAACAACATTGGTTCCTCCCTGGATCTCCAGCTCCAACAACCTCAAACTAGAACAGCATCAGTTCCTCACTGAGTCTCCAGCTCCAACAAAACTAAAACTAGAAAAACATCTGCTCCTGCCTGAGTCTCCAAATCCAACAACCTCAAACTAGAACAACATCAACTCCTCCCTCAATCTCCAGCTCCAACATCAGACTACAACAACATCGGCTCCTCCCCGGATCTCCGGCTCCAACAACCTCAAACAAGAACAACATCGGCTTCTCTCTGGATCTCCAGCTCCACCCATATCAAACTAGAAAAACATCAGCTCCTCCCTGGATCTCCAGCTCCAACAACTTCAAACTAGAACAACATCGGTTGTTCCCTGGATCCCCAGCTCCAACAACCTCACACTAGAACAACATCAGCTCCTCCCTGGATCGCCAGCTCCATCAACCTCAAATTAGAACAATATTGGGTCCTCCTTGGATCTCCAGCTACAACAACCTCAAACTAGAACAACATGCGTTACTCCCTGGATCTCCAGCTCCAAAATCCTCAAACCAGAGCAACATGCATTACTCCCAGGATCGCCAGATCCAACAAGCTCAAACTAGAACAGCATCAGATCCTCCCTGGATCTCCAGCGACAACAAGCTCAAACTAGAACAACGTCAGCTCCTCCCTAGACCTCCAGCTCCAACAACCTCAAATTAGAACAACATCGGTTCCTCTCCATGTCTCCAGCTCCAACAACCTCAAACTAGAAAAACATCAGTTCCTCCCTGAGT
>NW_012106197.1:41300-57804 GCF_000951045.1 Mandrillus leucophaeus
AGAATCCTATCCTCCCTGGATCTCCAGCAACAACAACCTCAAACTAGAACAACATCGGTTCCTCCCTGGATCTCCAGCTCCAACAACCTCAAACTAGAACAGCATCAGTTCCTCCCCAAGTCTCCAGCTCCAACAACCTGAAACTAGGAAAACATTAGTTCCTCCCTGAGTCTCTAGCTCCAACAACTTCAAACTAAAACAACATCACCTCCTCCCTGGATCTCCAGCTCCAACGACCAGAAACTAGAACAACATCGGTTCCTCACTGGATCTCCAGCTCCAACAACCTCAAACTAGAACAACATCGATTCTTCCCTGGATCTCCAGCTCCAACAACCTCAACTAGAACAACATCGGCTCCTCCCTGGATTTCCAGTGTCTCTAAACTCTAAGTAGAACAAAATCACTTCCTCCCTGGATCCCCAGCTCTAACAACCTCAAACTTGAACAACATCAGTTCCTCTCCAAGTCTCCAGCTCCAACAACCTCAAACTAGAAAAACATCAGTTCCTCCCCAAGTCTCCAACTCCAACAACCTCAGACTAGATCAACAACAGCTCCTCCTTGGCTCTCCAGCTCCACGACCTCAGAATAGAACAACAACGGTTCCTCCCTGGATCTCCAGCTCCAACAACCTCAAACTAGAACAACATCAGCTCTCCCTGGATCTCCATCTCCAACAACCTCAAACTAGAACAACATTGGTTCCTGCCTGGGTCTCCAGTGCCAACAACCTCAAACTAGAACAACATCGGTTCTTCCCTGGATCTCTAGCTCTAACAACCACAAACTAGAACATCGTCCTCTCCCTGGATCTCCAGCTCCAACAACCTCAAACCAGAACAACATGGGTTCCTCCCTGGATCTCCAGCTACAACAATCTCAAATTAGAACAACATTGGTTCCTCCCCGAGTCTCCAGCTCCAACAACCTCACACTAGAGCAACATCGGCTCCTCCCTGGATCTCCAGCTCCGTCAAGCTCACGCTAGAACAACATTGATTCCTCCCTGGATCTCAGCTCCTACAACCTTAAGCTAGAACATCGGACCCTCCCTGGATCTCCAGCTTCAACAACCTCAAACCAGAACAACATGGGTTCCTCCCTGGATCTCCAGCATGTGCACACACAGTGCAGTATTTTCACTTCTACAGTTTTATATTTGGATGTTTAGGGTGGTGATTGGCAACTTCAGTCTTGTTCATCCTGTGTCCTCGCTCCACCCTTCCTATGTTTAAAATAGGAACCTCATCTTCCCCTGGAGTCGGCACCAGGCAGGTGCTGGGCGTCAACAACATTACTGCCAGGCTGGTTTCTCAGGCTCCCAGTTTCAGTGGGGGTCTGAACGTCCCTCCTCCACTGGCTCTCAGGACCCCCAGGATGGATGTGCAAACCCTGCTGCTGTTTACGTATGTGGGATGAGGAGCTAAGGCTATGTGTGCGGCGCATGTGTGTATGTGTGTGGGACACATTCCAGATGAAAAGCACTTTACTTTTTTTTTTTTATTAAGATAAGTGTATATATTGTTCATTTTATTTTTCTGTAGATTTAAAACAAAGGCTTATTTTTGTTAATAGAATAAGATGAACACATTTAAGAACAAACTTTAAAACTTTTAGCTGAGTCATCTACTTAAGTTTTATCTTTATTTTAACCAATTAATGATATAAAGCATACGTATATAAATCTGTAATTCAAGAGGGTTCTGTAAGTGATTAAGGTAGGTGATCAAATATACATAGCAGATGTGATTAATTTATGTATCTAAAGATGAATTTCTTTTGCTGTCAAGCACAAAAAACCTCTTGATTAATCGATACTTTTCTTTAGAAGGAAATCTTAGCATTTATTAATCATCTTAAATATGGAAACTTAAATTGCACCAGAGAATTAAAGGATTAGAAAGATGGTTTTTGATTTCAAAGACCCTAGGGAATTATCAAAATTACCAAGAAACACATTTTTATATTTTGGATTTGGAGAAATTGAGTGGCCATTATGTGCCATGAGGAAGTGATAAAACCCGTCATGTTAACAGGGAATTTGAATCTTGCCATTGTGAACACAGTGGCAGAGATGGGGGCTCAGGCCCAGCTGGGCATCTGAAGGCAGATTCCAGATCAGTTTTCACGGCCCCGAAGCACTGTTGGGTGAGCCCGGCTGGAGGAGCACCGTCTCCCATGCATGTTGGTGCACCTGCCGCACACTGCTCCGTCCCACCTGCACGGGTTCCAGCACTCCCTTCCTCTGGCCTCCCTGCCAGCCATGCCGTCATTCTTCTTGCCCCTAAGGAACAATCCCTGCAGCTATTGATGCTGAAGAGAACTCCAGGCCATGATGGGGTGCTGGCAGCTCTGATGGCAGATGGTATATGCAGGGTCTTGTCTACTGGCTCCATTGATTATAAAATGTTACTCAAGAAACACTCAGTGTCCAGCAATCAGTGATCCTTATGCTGCAATTTCAGGATGAACAGCCTCGGAGCAGGGAAAAGGGAAGATCAATGTCCTCTGTCATTAGCACTTACTTGTTATTAGCTCAGAAGAAATGCTGTGTTCTTGAAAGTAGCATCCATAGATCATGCATGTAACCCATCAAGTGTTAACATATATGAAATGTCTTCATGCTTGTGAAAGACAGAAATGGATTTCGGTTCATTTTCAAGTGAGCAACTGGAGCTTATAAACAAATGCAATGGCTCTGTCACCTTTCAGGAAATGCTTGGTGAGATCTAAGTCCTATCCCAGGACTCTGAGGCATTGATCCCATGGAGCTGAGACGGGAGCACCCACCATGAAGAGGGGGTGCCATCCACGCTCACAGGCATGGGGCACCTCACAGTCTCTCATCAGTGGGGCTGGGTGTGTCCTCCTTGCTCACATGACCAGTGCCAGGGAGCAGACAACATGGATTGATCCCAGCTTATGGAAGTGGCTCTTAACCAAGAGTCGTATTTCATATGTTGTCACATGTGCTTTGCTGGCTAAAAAGGAAGAAAGCCAGACAGGAAGGCAGGAGGGAGAAACAAAGGAAGGAAGAAAGAGAGGGAGGGAGGGAGGAAGGAAGGTAGGCAGGTCATCAGGCTTATTGAGTTACACCAGAAATAAATTTCTTTATGTAAGATCAAAATAAAAAAAAATCTTAAGGCATGAATAAAATTAAAAAATACTCTTTCAGTCTGATGTTGACATCCAGTGAACCTCAGAGATCAGTCACTCTAGTATAAAATGTTTCTACTCACTGCACATATGGCCACTTGATATGATAAATATGGATTCATTGGCATTAACAGAAATACAGAACATACATTTTGAAGGCAGTTTTGGCAGTATAAAATTATTTTAACTCACTTCTAGAATGTTAAAGAAATTACAAATGATTCAAATATGAAAAACAAGGTTAAATTTAACTCGTGCTCAGTTTAGTAACAAATGCAAGCAGAAATATAGCTTCTAACAAAAAAGAAAAAGAAAAGAGATGGGGACTGTTATGGGCTTTGGGGCAGGATGAATCTAGGAGAATGAAGCTGTGATCTGAAGAGCTGTGGGCTGAGCGTGACAGCCTGGGGTTCGCATCAGGCCTGGTGGGGAAGTCTTTCCTCAGAATGTCCCCATACTCAACCTCTTAATCAGAGACCTCACAACTGGATTGAAAATCAAGGCTGCTTTTCTGTCCAAGTGGCCACATGGCTCAGATTCTTCCAGCAAGTATGGAATGAAATCTCTCAATGAAATTCCAAGCAGCAAGATACCCACAGCCTAGAATTTCAGTGAACAAAGTCCTTGAAAATGATGTTTTGTTGAGAAATTAGTGCTCCTTTGTAGGTGGTTATTTCCCCCACTCTGGCTACTTTTAAATGTTTGCCTTTTTCTTTGATTTCCAGAAATTTTACTTTGATATGCCAGATGCATTATTTTTTAAATTATAGAACTCATAGCGCTTCTCATATCTGCAGCTTGATATGTTTCTTGGTTTTATCTCCTCAAATATTGCTTCTGTATTCTCATCTTATTTTGACTCCAATTACACACGTTAGACCTACTTTGATTTTATCATGGCCAGGCGCGGTGGCTCACGCCTGTAATCCCAGCACTTTGGGAGGCCGAGGTGGGCGGATCACGAGGTCAGGAGATCGAGACCATCCTGGCTAACACGGTGAAACCCCGTCTCTACTAAAAAAAATGCAAAAAATTAGCCGGGCGAGGCGGCGGGCACCTGTAGTCCCAGCTACTCGGGAGGCTGAGGCAGGAGAATGACGTGAACCCAGGAGGCGGAGCTTGCAGTGAGCTGAGATCTGGCCACTGCACTCCAGCCTGGGCGACTAAGCGAGACTCTGTCTCAAAAAAAAAAAAAAAAAAAAACAACATAGCAAAACCTGTGGAATATAGCAAAAGCAGTGCTACAAGGGAAGTTTATAGCAATAAATCCCTACATCATGTAAGTAGAAGGACTTCAAATAAACAACTTAATGATGCACCTCAAGGATAACAAAAACCAAGAACAAACCAAGACAAACCAAGCTCAACAATAGTGGAAGAAAAAACAGTAAAGATCAGAGTAGAACCAAACAAAATATAGACAAAGAATACAAAGCATCAATGAAAATTTGGTATTATGAAAAAATAAACAAAATCAGTAAACCACTAGCTAGAGCAATGAGGAAAAAAAGAAACAATACCCAAATAAACAAAACCAGAAAGAAAAAAGGAGAAAATACAACAGGTATCACAAATATATAAAAGATCATTAGATCATTAGAGACTATTAGGAACAACTACACACTAACTGGAAAATCTAGAGGAAATGGATACATTCCTGGACACACACAACCTCCCAAGATTTAATCAGGGAGAAATGGAAATCCAGAACATACCAATAGCAACTAACAATATTGACTAAGTAACAAAAAATCTCCCAAAAAGGAAAGCCCAGGATCAGATGGCTTCACTGCTAAATTCAACTAAACTTAGAAAAAAACTTCAAACTATACAAAAAAATTAAAGAGATGGAAAATTTTTCTAACTCATTCTATGAAGTCACCATTATCCTGATACCAAAACCTGGCAAGAACACAACAACAACAGCAAAAACTGAAAACTACAGGTCAATATCCTTGATAAACATGGATGCAAAAATCCTCAACAAAATACTAACCAAATCCAGCATCACATCAAAAAGATAATACACCATGATCAGGGGGTATTCATCCCAGAAAAGCAAGACTGGTTTAACATAATAAAATGCATAAATGTGATATATAATATCAACAGAATGAAGGACAGAAACCATATGTCCATCTCAATAGACAAAGAAAAAGCATTTGATAAAACTCAACAACCTTCATGGTAAAACTAGGTATAGAAAAAGTTTTCCTTAACATAATAAAGGTCACATGTTGAAAATATACCATTAACATCATACTGAATGGGGAAAAAACTGAAAGCTTTTCCTTTAAGAACTGTGTCTTCGTTCATCTGTGTTGCTATAATTAAATAACTAAGGCTGAGCAATTTATAAAGAAAATTGGTGGCCAGAAGGGATGGTTCACATCTGTAATCCCAGCACTTTGGGAAGCCGAGGTGGGCAGATCACCCGAAGTCAGGAGTTCGTGACCAGCCTGGCCAAAATGGTGAAACCCCGTCTCTACTAAAAATACAAAAATTAGCCAGGTGTGGTGGTGGGCGCCTGTAATCTCAGCTACTCAGGAGGCTGATGCAGGAGAATTACTTGAATCCAGGAGGCAGAGGCTGCAGTGAGCTGAAACCACACCACTGCAGTCCAGCCTGGGCAACAAGAGTGAAACTCTGCCAAAAAAAACAAAACAAAACAAAAACAAACAAAACAGTTTATTTGGCTCATCATTCTGATGTCTGGAAAAGTTCAAGACTGGGCATATGCATTTGGAAAAGACCACAGACAGCTTCCATTTATTGCAAAAGGTGAAGGGGAGCCAGTGTGTGCACAGATCACAAGATGAGAAAAGACAGAAGGTCGAATGGAGCTGCCAGGCTCTATAACAACCACATCTCATGGGAACTAATACAGCAAGAACTCACTCACTACCATGACAACCTCATTGAGACATTCATTAGGGATCTGCTGCAATGACCTAAACGCTTTCCATTAGGTCCTATGTCCAACATTGGAGGTCAAATTTAAACATGAAGTTTGTGGGGACAGACATTCAAACTATAGCATTTGTCTTTGTCCCGTGTCCTTCTTATGCATAAAATATAGTCCTTTCTTCTCAATAATCCCCCAAAGTCTTAACTTGTTCCAGCATCAACACAAAAGTTTAAAGCTCAAAGTCTTATCTGAGACTCAAGGCAAGTCCCTCACAGCTATTAGCTTTTAAATCAAAATCAAGTTATTTACTTTTCAATATACAATGGTGGGATATACATTGGGTAAACATTCCCATTCCAAATGGGAGAAATTGGCTAAAATAAAGGGATAACAGGACCCACAAAAGTCCAAAATACAATAGGGCAGTCTTTAAACCTAAAGCTCCAAAATAATCTCCCTTGACTCCACATCCTGTATCCTGGGCACACTGGTATGAGGTGTGGTATATTTGTCCACTTCATACTGCTATAAAGAACTGCCAAAGACTGGGTAATTTGTAAAGAAAGGAGGTTTAATTGACTGACAGTTCAGCATGGCTGGGGAGAGAGGCCTCATGAAACTTACAATCATGGCAGAAGTTGAAGGGGAAGCAAGCACCTTCGTCACAAGGCGGCAGGATGGAGAAGCACCAAGCAAATAGGGGAAGAGCCCCTTATGAACCCATCAGATCTTGTGAGAACTCATTCACTATCATGAGAACAGCATGGGAGAAAACTTCCCCATGATTCAATTACCTCCACCTGGTCTCTTCATTGACATGTGGGGATTATGGGGATTTAGAGGTTACAATTCAAGATGAGATTTAGGTAGGGACACAAAGCCTAACCATATCAGGAGTGGTCTCCCAAGGCCTCAGTCAGTCCCACTCCCATGGCTTTCCTGGGTGCAGACCATGTGGCTACTCTCATGTTGGAGTCTTGTCCCTGTGGTTTTTTCAGGCTGGGGTTGCATGCTGTCAGTGGCTCTGCCTGTCTGAAGCCTGGAGGATGGTGGCTGTGTTCCCACAGCTCTACTGGGCACTATCCTAGTAGTTGCTCTCTGCTGTTGCCCTTCCTCTGCAGCAGGCTTCTGCCTGGACATCCAGGCTTTCCAGTACATCCTCTGAAGTCTAAGTGGGAAGCTGCCAAGCCTCCACCACTCTTGCATTCTGGGCACCTATAGACTTAACACCACATAGAAGCCACCAAGGCTTATGGCTTAAGCTCTTTGGAGCGATATGGCCTGAGTTGCATCTGCGGCCATTTGAGCGCTGGCTGGAGTGAGAGTGGCTGGGATATGGGGAGTAATGTCTGAGGTGGTTCAGGGCAGCAATGCCCTAGGCATGTTCCCCCAAATCCTTCTGTCCTTCTAGGCCTCTGGGTCTGCAAGGAGCTACCTCAATAATTACTGAAATGCCCCTGGGGCCTTTTTCCCATTGTCTTGGATATTATCACCTTGGATATTAGAGATGCTAATCTCTCTAGCCAGTGGTTGCTCCACAGCCCCCTTGGATTCTTCTCCTGAAAATGCTCTTTCCTTCTCTCCCATATGTCTAACCTGAAAATTTTTCAAGTATTTATGCTCTGCTTCCCTTTTAATTGTAAATTCTACTTTTAGGTCATTCCTTTGCTGTCATATCTGATTGTAAGCTGCTTAAAGCAGCCACACCACTTCTTGAAGGCTTTGCTGCTTAGAAATTTTTTTTTCCACTAGATACCCTAGGCTCAGCCTTAAGTTCAACCTTCCACAAAGTCCTAGAGCAGGGACACAATGCAGTCAAGTTTTTCAGTAGGGTGTAACAAGAGTGACCTTTGCACTAATTCCCAATAAGCTCCTCTTTCCATTTAAGACTTCATCAGCCTGTCCTTCACTGTTTATATTTCTATCAACATTTTAGTCACAATCGCTTAACAAGTTGCCAACAGTTTCTGAACTTCCGCTAATCTTCCTCTCTTCTTCTGAGCCCTCCAGATCCTTCCATCCTCTTCCCACAACCCAGTTCCAAATCTGCTTCCATTTTTTCAGGCATATTTATGGCAACACTCCACTCTTAGATACCAATTTTATGTTTTATCCATTTGTGTTTCTATAAAGAAATGCCTGAGGCTGGGTGATTTATGAAGAAAAGGTTTTTATGGCTCACAATTTTGATGTCTAAAAAAGTTCAGGATTGGGCTTCTGTGTCTGATTAGGGCCAAAGGCTGATTCCACTCATGGACCATACAGCAAAAGAGGAAGCAGGGCAGATGTGCTGGGCTCAGTCTAATAACCATCTCTCATGGGAATAGCAGAGTGAGGACTCAGTCACTACAGTGAGGACAGGACTAAGACATTCACGAGTGACCTGCTCCCATGATCCCACCACCCCTCCTTAGGCCCCACCTTTAACACTGGGGATCCAGTTCCAGTGTGAGGTTTGTAGGGACAAACATGCAAACGATAGCCAGCTGGAATACGACTAGAATACTCGCTTTCAGCACTATTATTCAACATAGTACTGGAAGTCCCAGCCAGAACAGTCAGTCAAGAGAAAGAAATAAAAAGCATCCACACTGGAAAAGAGGAAGTAAAATCATCCCTCTTTGCAGATGACACGATCTTATATTTAGGAAAACCTAAAGATTACGTCAAAAAACTCTTAGATCTGATACTGGTTGAATGGGAAAAAAATCAGTAAAGTTTCAGGATAGAAAATCAACACACAAAATTTTGTAGCATTTCTACATGTTAATAATGAACTAGCTGAGAAAGAAATCAAGAAGGCAATCCCACTGGTAATAGCTACAAACAATAAAATACTAGGAATAAACTTAACCAAAAAGGTGAAAGACCTCTACAAGGAAAACCACAAAACACTGATGAAAGAAACCGAGGACTCAAACAAATGAAAAGACATCCCTCGCTCATGGAATGGAAGAATCAATATTGTTAAAATTACCATACTGCTCAAAGCAATATATAGATTAAATGCAATCCCTATCAAAATATCAACATTTTTCACAGAAATAGGGAAAAAAATTCCTAAAATTTATGTTGAACCAAAAAATAATCCAAATAGCCAACGAAATCCTGGGCAAAAAGAACAAAGCTAGAGGTATCACGCTACCTGACTTCAAAATATTGTAAGGCTGTAGTAACTGAAACAGCATGGGGTAAATATAAAAACAGACACACAGATTAATGAAACAGAATAGGGAACACAGAAATAAGTCCGCGTGTTTACAACTAACTGATTTGCAACAGAGACACTGAGAGCATGCATTGGGGAAAGGACGCCCTCTTCAGTTAATCATGCTGGGAAAACTGGGTTTCATATGCAGCAGAATGGAACCAGACCCCTATCGTTCACCATTTACAAATATCAACTCAAGATGGGTTAAAGCCTTCAACGTAAGAATGTAAGACCTGAAACCATGAAACTACTAGTAGAAAACATAGAGGAAACTCTCCAAAACATTGATCTAGACAAAGATTTTATGACTGTGACCTCAGAAGCACAGACAACAAAACCAAAAATAAATAATATTAAACTAAAAAGCTTCTGCACAGCAAAGGAAACAGTCAGTGGAGTGAAAAGACAATCTGCTGAATGGGAGAACATATTTGCAAACTATTCACCTGACAAGGAACTAATAATATCCAGAATAAACAAGGAACTCAACAGGAAAAAAAAAAATCCATTAAAAAGTGGAAAAGGGGCCGGGCATGGTGGCTCACGCCTGTAATCCCAGCACTTTGGGAGGCTGAGGCAGGTGGATCATTTGAGGTCAAGAGTTCGAGACCAGCCTGGCCAACATGGTGAAACCCTGTCTTTACTGAAAATACAAAAATTAGCTAGGTGTGGTGGCAGGCACCTGTAATCCCAGCTACTTGGGAGGCTGAGGGAGGAGAATCGCTTGAACCTAAGAGGCAGAGGTTGCAGTGAGAGGAGATCACGCCACTGCACTCCAACCTGGGAACAGAGTGAAACTCTTTCGCAAAAAATAAAGTGAAAAAAGATCCGAATAGACATTTCTTAAAAGTGAGTATACAAACGGCCAACAGGTGTATGAATAAATGCTTAACATCACTAGTCATCAGAGAAACGCAAATCAAAGTCTGGCCCTTTAGGGCGCTAGGAGTCTTTACTTCACGCTGAAACTAAGTCATTCACAACGGTTGCATCAGCTGAGCCTGGAAAGCCATTTACATTGAAATGAATATTGTAACAGTGATATTTAATAATACACTCATAAAATCTCCCCCCAAAACCCTTTTTGATTAAGATTCACAATTAGAGATACAAACAATAAAAGAGAACCAAGGAACTGAGATCCTAATAGCGGAACAAATTTCAAAAGCTAAGTCAGATCTTTGCGAGCTACAGATTTTCATTAGCACTTTATGTTTGCAAATTAAATATTGAATGCTTTATTATTTTCCTTTTGCTGCTCTTCCATCTGTAAGAGGCATATTTGAAATAATAAAATAGCAAAACTGAAGACAGTAATGGGAAAACCTCCACTGATAATGCAAAGGACTCCCTTTTATTTCCACAGCACTGAGGCCTCAAAGGGCTGCGCTGGCTTTTCATCTTTGCAAAGTCTCGCTCCTAGTGGACCAAGACAAACCAGCAACGATGATGAAAACTAGGCTTTTTAAGACAACTTTTCACCTGGAAAAGTAAACGCCAAGTATGAGCCATGCTTTTGCTCCTTTTCAGGGAAATTTAACAGCTTCTAAGCAAGGTGGTCGTTGGCTGGGAAGGAAAACATCCATCTTCTCTGGAAACTGCACTCCTGGGCTCCCAGAGGCAAAAACCCACCCCGTGCTGTGGGCAGGAGGGGGTCGTTCAGATCCCACCCAAGGGAAGAGGCTGCAGAGCCATGGGGGATACTGCCCCCGTTACACGGTCCCCATGAGGCTGAGCGAGGCTCCCTCCAGGAGTGCAGAGGACCCAGGACATCAGGATATTGGAAGCTGTGTTAAGCCATTCTTGCATGGCTATAAAGAAATACCTGAGACTGTGTAATTTATAAGAAAAGAGTTTTATTTGGCCCGCAGTTCTGCAGGCTGTGCAGGAAGCATCACAGCTTCTGGGGAGCCTCAGGCAGCTTCCAATTGTGGTGGAAGGTTAAGGAGGAGCAGGTGTCTCACATGGTGGGAGCAGGAGCAATGGAGCGGGAGGTGCTGCACGCTTTCAAACAACCAGACCTCACGAAAGCTCACTATTGTGACGACAGAACCAATAGGCATGGTGCTAAATCATGAGAATTGGCCCCAAAATCCAATCACCTCCCCTCAGTCCCCACCTCCAAAATTGGAGATTACAGTTCAACATAAGATTTGGGTGGGGACACAGATCCATACCATATTGGAAGCAATGATCTGTGGTCAGCCCCTCACTGAGGCCAAGTTTGGGGACAGCCCTGCCAGGGGCTGAGCCATCAGCCTGGCTCACATCACTTTGGAGGAATCAGGGCAGCGAGGCACTGCTGTGGACACCCGGAGCTCCCCACCCCAGCTGCCTTCATCCACAAAGCCTGCCCACGAGGTCTCCCGTGGACTCATGCTTGAGAGCACCAGAGCCTCCTGGGATGTGGTCCCTCTGAGGCATCTCCTAGGACTCAGGGGCCCGAGTCCAGTGGCGAGAGGATATGGGGGCTGGCACTGCTGTCAATGGGTGGGGCAGGTCAGGCTCTTGACTTCGGTGCACAGAAGACTTTGAGAGCCAGTCCAAACTGTGAGTAAGCAAAGAAGGTTGTTGCAAAGCAAAAGCTCACTCCCAGTGTGCAGCCTGCTCTGGTTGACTCGGAAAATGGATGCCTGGACTGCGAGGGGATGCCTCCTTGGAGACTGGAGCACCAGCTACACTCCTTGAGGTTTGTATGTAAACATAAACCCAATGCTGCTTAGGACTGCACAGTGGGAGATAAAGCAGGCAATTGCACGAGGGATGACACCTTCGCAGGACAGATGAAGATCTGCCTGGCAGTTCTAAACCACAAGCACTTGGCATGCGAGGCTCAGACACCACAGGTGACGCACTGGGTCAGGTTCCTTTGAGCATAGATGGAAGGATGGCATTGATGGCACGTGTCACTGTGATCAAAACCCACCAAACACCAGCACCAACATCAGCCAAAATGCCCTGTCCTTCACCAGAGCCTTTTCTTCTCTCATCATGCAACTGCACCCCTTGTCAAACTCGTCAGATGTACCTCCCAGAGAACCCAAGGGAGTTTGTGATTCCCCATTTAGTTCTAAAAGACGACTTTGTGGCTCTCAATAGCCAAGTCAGTCATCTATAACAATGATCAGAGGGACCCAAATGATTATTTCTCTTTATTTTCATTATACTTAAACAAAACGTCCTCTAGTTGTTAGGTTACTACATTTGTTTTATTGGAGGTTTCTTGTCCATTATGGAGCAGATCTTGTGACTTTACCCTGAGAGCCCTACAATGACTACACTGCTGAGGCTCTAGCCATCCTTCCATTACTGCCCTGATGGCTTCGTTTACACACACACAAAAGTGGAGGGAGACAGCACTGGAATGATTTGGTAATATTTTATTTATAACACTTTCTTTCTAATTTTCTGGTTTATCAGAGATATGCAAATTTGCCAAACTGCCATGAGAATTTCCTCATATTTAAGCTGGAAACATATGACCCCTGGATCTAAGGGTCTGGACAAAGGAAAAGGGATAAATCGAAATAGATTTCATAATGTGCTCCTCCCCAGAGCCCCAGGAGGCAACAGAGACGCTTCAGGAAACATTGTATTGTTTGTGGGGAAAACAACTCAGAGAGGGTTCCGTCGGTTCTGTGAGTAATGGAGTGGGTTACAATCTTGGATACCCAAGGTCAGGTGTGATGCAGCACACGACTGTCACATAGGGCAGAACCAAACTTTGGGACAAGGCTCTGAGAGCACATTGAGGTGGCCATGGAGAATCAGGCTGGGTATGTTTCCATTAAAAATGGAAGTGACACTTCACAGAAAAGGCTGTTTGCTTCTTCAGAGTTTTGGTGAATTTGCCAACTGATGAAAGACACTGTTGCGGTGAGTACTTCCGTGGCAGGGCTCACTTCTGATCTAACAGGTTTCTATCTGGGGTCGAAGGTTCAGGAAGGCAGCAGATCTCATGAGACATGCAGAAGACACACCTGGGGGCATGAGGAAAGCAGGTCAGGCCCAGACGACAGAGAAACGAGGCCCACAACCCCCAGTGGAGAAATAAAATCAACATCAAAGATTCTAACCTGAAATGGCCCATCCTGGCCTTTTTCTTCATTTTCTGTGTAACAACCAAAAATCGAAGGAAAGCATCCTGGCCTCCCCTGCCAGGTTGGGACGTGTGGAAGGATCTGGTTGGGACAGATCCCATGAGAAGGAGGCCACCAGCCCGATGGGATCAAGGCCTGTGGGGACGGCTGCTGCGGGCTTCAGAGAGCAGGGTGGGCCCTGGAGGGGAGATGGGGCTGATGGTGGAGGGAGGAGCGTGGCGGTTTCCATCTTTCCAGCTGCTGGAGCAGCTCACTCTCCTGTCTACAGCTCAGCCCTTTAAAGAAAACTGGAGAGCCAGGCCAAGTTCTATTTTCAGTATCCACCTTGGCCACGCAATGGCCGGCAAGGACCACACGTGTCTCCGGGAAGCTCCCTTTGCGAGCGGTATTGCCACGGCCCAGCTTGCCCAGCGGAGCCTGGCTGTGAACTGCTGCAGAGGTGCCGGAAGCTCAGGGCAGGCCACAGGTTCCTTATGGTGGGAGGGCCTGCTCATCTCCCTTGACTTTGATAAAGCAAGAAATAAATAACAACAAAAAGAGCAGTCATTCTGTTAACTGAAAATCACTCTGCAATTGCAAAAAAAAGAAAAATAGATTCAGCTGTTTAACCTTGTTCGTGCCACGCAAATATATATTTTTAATTCACCACACTATCTTTGCTACATGTGCCCATGAGAATTGCACTTCTCTTACTTTTATTTCTGAATGATTGCAGTGTTCATCTTTACATTTTGTGAAATGATGAAGATATTTTTATCTGCACTCCCAGTATAATCATAATGAGGTGGAAAAGTGTAGAAAGCAGTTTTTATTCGTAAGTGAAAGTGAGATCTCTATCAGCCAGTAGCTGCCAATTGCCAGGCAAACACCAGGGAAGACGCAGAGTATCTGGCGGTGATTGGGGGAACATTCTAGAATTTCACGCCCTAGAGGACCAAGATGAGGATGCACTTTGACCTCAAGGGTGGCTGCCCAGGTAGGCGGACATGAAGACCTCTGGGCCCGATTATTCTCTGCAGTTGCCAACAGTAGCAGCTGCAGACGACAGCGGCAGACAGTTGCTGCTGTACCTGCCCTTTTTTATTCATCTAAAATTTGCTTGACTCAATTATTAGCTTTTAAATAAAATTGCAATTTAACATGGATTGTGCTTTTTGTATTAATATTCACACCAGCTGTGCTTTGACTTTTTATAAATCTACAGATGGAAAGAAAACATTTAATTTTATTTCACAGCTCTAAATCTCCAGCATGAGCAATGGTGGTGTTCTGCTGTCAGCGCCAACTGCAAAGTCTTTAGTCTCTGATGCGAGCTCAGGGGCACTTCTGCAAGTTGACAATTTTATAACAACGATTCTTTTATGTCCCAACGCCTCGAAGAAGCATCCTGATAATCGCAGTGCAGTTTTGTGCAACAGTCTGGGACTCTCGACTCCTTCGTTCACGTTTGTTTATAACTTCAGGAGAATGACTAGATATAGAGGTTTTGGATGATACAATCAAGTGATCAGAGGTAAAAATAAGACAAAGCTCAGTAACACAGAACTAAACACAAAACTCAACTATATGGGGCTTACATGAGACACCCTTTAAATATGAAGCACGGGAAATTGAAAGGAAGAGGGAGAGAAATAGGTACTCCATGCAAATCCTAGCTGCAGTGATGCAGAGTCTACTCTTAATCCGTCCAAACAGAGTTGAAGGCAAACGGACAACTGGAGATGGAGGGGGCTGGTTCCCGACACCGAGAACAGGAATTCAACAGGAAAGTGTTTCCTCTGCGTCCACACAGCACCCAGTACCACGACCTCAAAATACTTCCAGGAAACTGACAGAACTGAGGGGAAAAAGACACATCCACATGGTGATGGGGAACCTAACAGACGCTCAGGCAGAAAGAGCGACAGAAAACCACCGAGAAAGGGGAAGTTTTGAGGCCGGGAGTTATCAGACCTGCCGGGGCCATCTCCGAATGGATGCTCTAAGCCTGCTCACTGTGGACCTTGTGTGAAGGAAGGACCGCGGTGTAGACGGATGCAGAGTCCACAGACCCGGGTGGGGAGGTGAGGGCAGGCCCGGCCGGGGCAAGAGGAGAAAGAAGTGGGACTGTGTCAGATCCACGGAGGGCACCCAGCCCAGGCACACAGCTCCACGGGGGCCTCTCACGACTGTTGGGTGATGGCCGCCTCACCGGGGGTGCCTGTGGGATCCTGGTTTGAGGGGAGGGTGTGTGGAGAGGGGCCGCCGTGGGGCTGTGGGGGAAGCGGTACTGCAGCCAGGCCAGGCGTGCTCCGGGCCTGATCCCACTGGTGAGTGGGAGCCTGTGCCCTTAGAGATGGCCTCTAGGGGTGGACGCCTGCCCGGCTGTCCTTCCTGCACCTGCTCCGGGGTAGGGGCAGAGCCACGGGAGAAGAATCGGGGTCCACAGTCACCACCAGGAGGAAGCCACCCGGGACCCCTGGCCATGGGGAAGAAGCCCCTTGTCACTGAGCTGAGCCACTGAAACTCAGGAGTTCGTCCATTACCACAACCCGTGTTAATGAATACAGGATTTGTTGAAAACCTGATATTTCTCAAATTGTGAGACTATCGATTGTTATGGCCTTTTCTTATATGAGTTGATAATCTGAAATAAAAAGTAAAATGTGTGTCTTAGTCAAGCCTATCGCTTCTTGAGTCCTTATCCTAAGCAAATACACAGACAGCAAGAGGCCTGGGCAGGCCTAGCAATAGCACCCTCGTGATAAAAATCATAACTTCATACACCATGGCAGGGAAACAAAAAAATACAATAAAATACAATAAAAACACAATCTGTCCAGTAAAATGAAGACAGGGAAAATTACACAGTAAGTAGGCATAACCAAAACGGCTGCACGTGAGAGTTCCACCCGCTGGTTAAGGCAGCTT
Source organism: Mandrillus leucophaeus (assembly GCF_000951045.1). Lineage (NCBI taxonomy): Eukaryota > Metazoa > Chordata > Mammalia > Primates > Cercopithecidae > Mandrillus > Mandrillus leucophaeus. The sequence goes on from NW_012106197.1 coordinate 57,589, forward strand.
GAACTCCAGCCTCCGCCCTCCTCCCACACAGTGAGTTCAGAGCAGAAACAAGCCGGGCTCCTGGAGGACCAGAGGGGACAGGACATGGCTTAGCCAGGACCAGAGGGGACGAGACACGGCCCAGCCTGGACCAGAGGGGAGAGGACACGGCCCAGCCTGGACCAGAGGGGAGAGGACACGGCCCAGCCTGGACCAGAGGGGAGAGGACACGGCCCA
>NW_012106197.1:64072-65286 GCF_000951045.1 Mandrillus leucophaeus
TCCCGGACCCGAGGACTCAGGAAGCACTCAGCTGGGGTGTGTGGAAATTCACTGCTAGTCACTTTTAAATCAGGTGAACGCTTTTACCAGTACAGGCCTCCCAGAGACATCAGGGGCACCAGTCGTCCATGTCTTTGGTTCCAGTCCAGCCCCCAGGCCGAAAGCCAGATCCACAAACCTTTCCAGACACATACTTCCCCCTGGGCCTGGGGGCCTTCGCAAGGCCTCAGCCTGCGTCTGGCTCCGACGGGAAGGATAGAGAGCATCAGAGCTGTGGTCTGGGACGGGTCTAAGCCTGAGGCCAGGTCTCCATCTGACGGTTGTTCAACAGCTGCACAGGCTGGAGGTGAAAACCATTTCCTTCTTAACCTGTAACTTCTCTCCTTCTGTGTCATCTCATCCCATTTGTCCTTTTCAGAGCAACCAGTTCACTCTTTTAATGTTTTGCCTGGAAATGTTGTCCAAATCCACAATTTCAGGTGACAGAATTTTGTCTCTGGGACCACGGACCACTGCCCGTCTCTCCTCCACGACGCAGATGCCATGAGCTCCCCTGCAGGTCTCTCTAGCTGCCAGCCTCCTTCAAAACAGCAGCCCAGTCCTGGGTTTCTTAGGGCGCTGTCCACACCTGGCACCGTTTCTTTTATCAGCTGGCTTTGGCTGTGCTTGACAAGCACGTTATCCAGAGCAATTAACCACGCCCAGGAGGGTCGGCCACAGCTGGGCTCCGACAGAGACACCGTGGGCTCCACGCCCACCCAGCTGTCCCAGGGGGGTTGACCACAGCTGAGCTCCCACGGAGACACTGCGGGCTCCACGCCCACCCGGCTGCCCGAGTCTCATGCTCAGCTCTGCTCACCGGACAGCTGGTTTCAAGTGGAGATGGACTCAAGACGACTTAGAGGCACCACGGTCAGGGGATTGAAAGGGCAGGGGGGTTCCACCCTGAGGGTGGGGCTTGCTGAGCCCATTTCAGATATTCAGGGTCCATTTAGAAAGTTTATTTTGCCGAGGTTAAGGACTCCCGCCCGTGACACGGCCTCAGGTGGTCCAAGCACAGCTTGGTTTTACAAGGTTTAGAGAGACATGAGACATCAATCAGTATGTATAAGAAGTACATTGGTGGCCGGGCGCGGTGGCTCAAGCCTGTAATCCCAGCACTTTGGGAGGCCGAGGTGGGTGGATCACGAGGTCAGGAGATCGAGACCATCCTG
>NW_012106197.1:68271-68998 GCF_000951045.1 Mandrillus leucophaeus
TGAAGAAATTCAAAACTGAAGAATTTCAAAATTCCGAAATTCAAAAATGAAGAAATTAAAACAATATTTTTACTATATTGAATGAAAAAATATCCATACAAACTGCAGAGAAAAAGTTAAAGCTCTGGGCACAGAGATAACCCCCAGTACCCACGTGAAAGGCATGAACTTCTCCGAAGTAACGTTGGAGGCAAGAGACAGGTGGGGGTTTCCAACCCAGGATTCTACACCCCAGGGCGAGGGCGGGACATGGCCCAGCCAGGACCAGAGAGGGCGGGACATGGCCCAGCCAGGACCAGAGGGGATGCGACACAGCCTAGCCAGGACCAGCCCATCGAGGGCGGTGGAAGGCCCTGGGAGGCAGAGTCTGAACCCCAGGACACAGGGAGACAAGACTCAAGGCCTCCCAGCCCATAGGGCTCAAGGTCGCCGAGGTTGCAGGGAGGCCCAGGCAGCCAGGTGGATGTGTGCTGCTGGCCTCAAGCCTTCCTGAGGGTTTGAAACTGGATCCTTCCTTCCCCCGTGGCCTGAGCTCTGCGCAGCCAGGACACCTGCTCCTGGGAAGCGACTGAGGATCGCCCTGGAACCCACTGAGGAGAAGCCTGGGTCATGCTGCCCGCTCACCAGGAAGCCCCCGAGGCTGCAGCCCGAGCTGGGACAGAAGGCCCTGGGGCTCCACCATCTGAGGGGGTCTCCAACCTGGGCCACACAAACCCAAAAGCAGGTG
>NW_012106197.1:70873-98602 GCF_000951045.1 Mandrillus leucophaeus
CTTTGGGAGGCCGAGGTGGGTGGATCACGAGGTCAGGAGATCGAGACCATCCTGGCTAACACGGTGAAACCCCGTCTCTACTAAAAATACAAAAAACTAGCTGGGCAAGGTGGCGGGCTCCTGTAGTCCCAGCTACTTGGAGGCTGAGGCGGGAGAATGGCGTGAACCCGGGAGGTGGAGCTTGCAGTGAGCCGAAATCGGGCCACAGGACTCCAGCCTGGGCCACACAGCGAGACTCTGTCTCAAAAAAAAAAAAAAAAAAAAGAAGTACATTGGTTCTGTCCAAAAAGGCAGGACAACTTGAGGCAGGGAGGAGGCGTCCAGGTCACAGGCAGGCAAGGGACACCCCAACCTTGCATTCTTTTGAGTTTCTGATTCGTCTTTTCAGAGGAGAAGATCAGATAAGCATCTGTCTCAGTGAGGAGAGCAGAGCGGTGACTGAATGCATTGGGAGGCAGGTTTGCCCCGAGCAGTTCCCAGTGTGGCTTTTCCCTTTAGCTCGGTGATTTTGGGGCCCAGAGATTTTCCTTTCACAGCTTAAAGATCTCAGGAAAGTCAGTCCAAGGCTGACAGGAGAACTCAGATTGCAAGGATTCAGAATGACTTGTGGCACGACCTTATTGTGAAAACAATGCAGATGCGCCCCCTTCCTCCTGTTCGCCCACACCCAGCCTGTGATCTCCGACTGAATTAAATCTCACCACACAACAGGCAGCCAGACTGGTGTTTCTATGACACGTTCCCCACAGATCTATTCATGGGACTTCCAGCTAATACTCCCCTGTGCCAGACTTCTGACTCAAGGTGATGAGGGCTACAGGTCACCCTCCTCATCTGTGCCCACTAAGTCCCCTTGGATGGAAAATGAGGTTGTTTTTGACAGAAAAACAGGAGGTAAGATAAACTTATCCAAAATACCTTTTAAATACAGTGAGGAGAAATCCCCTTTCTTCGTGATGTAACATTTTCTTTTAAGTGGGGGTAAAGCCAGGTTTGCTTCCAAACAAAGAGCCCACGTCTGGGACAACTGAGTCTGGCATCTATGGTGGGACCCAAGCAGGTGGGGACAGTCCCTGGAAGTTGGGGTCATGCCCGTCTCCCTGAAGTGGGACTGATCCAAGGCCCCACACGGGGGCTTCTCCCCACCCACCCCCTCCCAGGATGGCCCGGATGCCTGTGGACTCCTGTGGCTGCCCCCAGCCCCCCCAAGTCTCAGCAGCACCCACACTGTGGATGCCGGGGGTGCCCTGTTCTCTCTGCTGTCCGTCCCCCAGCAAAGCCCTCTCCTCACCCCTCAGTGACCATTCGTCACAGGGCTGCAGGGCTGACGAGGCCTGAGTGGTCTCGATGCCTGAGATGGGTGTGCAGGGTCTGTCTGGAGCCATGTGCCCACTGCACCTCAGACTGAATAGTTCCCAAGCTGCCTTCAGATTCACCTTCCTGACACGGTGTGGCAGGAGGTCCCCAGTGCGGGCCTGAGGCTGCCCCCACTGCCCGCCAATCCCTGGCCCTCTCACAGCGGGACACTTGGGCAGCACCAGGGCTTCCTGTGACACAGGTGACTCTACCTGTCTGCTCCCCACCCAGTGCCACTTGCAGGTTCCCATCACCCCTCTCCTGGATTGCTCAAATGTATCCCCCAGTTAAATTAAGTTTGTACTGGATGCATATTCACTGATCACTGTCACCAGCGGCCCCAGTCTCTGAAGTCAGAGCTCAAGTGCTCCCCGGAAGGTCCCAGGCCGTCCTGGAGGGTGGTGTCCAGGCGGCAGTAAGCAGCTAGGGCAGCTGGGGCTCTCTAGGATCAAATGCTGTTTCCCCATCCCGACCCTAGCTCGGCTCAGTCCCCCCAGCCCTGCCCATCACCAGCTCACCCTCTGGCTCCAGAGACCTAGAGGAAAGACACGCCCTCAGCATCCTGAGCCAACTGGCTCCCACCTCCACCAACACGCCCCTCTCAGCTCCCAGCTGAAGAAGGTCCTGACCACCACAGGGACTCGGGTTGGTTGGGGTGGGGGCGAGAGGAGACGCACGTGGTACAGGTCACGGTGGTGCTTTTATCTCCAAGAATCCCATTTGCAAGCATCAAATCGGATGAATCATAAAGCTTCTGAGAACAAGGTAAGACTGTGGCACGGGGCAGAAATGGTGCCTCTGCCTTGGATTAAGAAGGAAGGGGCCTGAGCAGGGAGCAAGGACCACAACACCCAGGAGCTGAAGCCAGTAGAACGGCTTTGACTGCGGGCAGGACTTCAGTGTAAATACCATACACTCAGGGATATTTAGCAACAGCCACTCTGCAAGGTTCAAAGAGTCTTCTTTGCTGGCAGGAGAGGGCGGAGTGGAGGATGCTTGTGGGCTTGCCGTGTGGGGACCAGCACTCTGAGTGCCTCATCACGTGGGGACCAGCACTCTAGGTGCCTTGCCCTGTGGGGACTTCAACTCTGGGTGCCTTGCCACGTGGGGACCTGCACTCTGGGAGCCTCATCATGTGGGGACCTGAACTCTGGGCAGCTTTCCGTGTGGGTACCAGCACTGGGTGCCTTGCCACTTGGGGTTAGTGATGCCTTGCCATGTGGCAGGCCTGGATGCCTTGCCATGTGGGGACCTGCCCTCTGGGTACCTCATTATGTGGGGACCTGAACTCTGGGCACCTTGCCGCATGGGGACCCACACTCTGGGCACCTAGCCATGTGGGGATCTGCTCTCTGGGTGCCTTATCATGTGGGGACCCGCCCTCTCGGCGCCTTGCCGCGTGGGAACCTGCAGGTGTGGGTGCCTCCCCTGGGCAGTACACAGGTGTGGGGAGGGCATGAGAAGACCACATATCCTGTGCCTGAGTCTGTGAGAGCTGAACAGGCACCTGTCAAATCCTCACACCATAGAAATGACAAAGCTCCTCGGACTCCTGCTGTATTTTGAAGATATTGTGAGAGACAGGATTAAAGGATGGGGAAGTGCCTTTAACAGTCACTGGCTGTGAGTAACTCAGGTGGCGGTTTAATACAGGGTTTCTTGCTTTAATGTCAGTGATGCCATCTCAAATTTAAACATGCATTATGAGTCATCATTCTTACCCCAGACTTGATTTTCTTTTCTTTTCTTTCGGAATGACTTTGAAATAGTTTTACCCTTATCTATGAGAAATTAAATAGCTGTTCTTCCTTTCTGTTTTGACAAATGTTTTTCAAAATCCCTGTCATTCTTTAAAAGTGACATAACATGAAGTGGGGAGACGTTTAAAAAGAAAGAATCATTTTTTAAACTATTGATAATTGTAGAAGAACAGAGACAGCTTCTCGAATTTGGATGATTTACAACAAAAATACAGCAAAAAACACTAAAGAAAGTTTAGAGAGTAAGTCGCGACTGTAGAGGACAGTAAGCGGGTGGGCGGCCCGGATGGCAGCTGTGTGGCCGCATTGCGGCCCCTCCATGCTCGATTTAATCCCCTCCAGGAGCGATGGTCATTGGGAGATGTCACAGCAGAGACTCTGCAGACCGCTGCCCCCACCTCCTGTGCTCCAGGACCCGCTCTGCTGGTCAGACCTTTGTGTTGTGGAAGCGCTGATCCTTCTTCTGTTCCACCCATGTGTGGGCCGTGGCTCTGAAGAAAGGGGAGGTTGCCCGACACACGTCCCCTCCCGTGTTCCCCATCCCTGCTGAGCATGACCGTGGACCTGGCTTCCACAGGGGTGCCTCAGCCACGTGTGTTCCGGATGGACAGGGGCATCCTGTGCTGCAGGCAGGACACCTGCTCACCTCCTGTGAGGAAACCTCATCCTCTCATTGCCTCTGCAGAAATTGCTCAGGGAAGCCACACCCCTAACTGCATTGGGAAATTGCTCACCTGTTACCTGGATAACAGGCTGGACTGGAGAACAGCCTGGAGATCCTACTTCATTCCCTGTGGAACCAAGGGACGCTGCTTTGCTACTCTAATGCTGGTGTTGCTGTACAGAACTCTGGGCAAAATTTTTGTTTTTATTACTGCTATTGGTAACAATGATTTGCTTGGATTTCCAAGGGATTCATGAAATAGATTTAACAAAAGTTCCTAAGTTCACTGATTCTGCCTCCATGGTCCCAGGTTTCACCCCTTTTGAAATGTGAGCACAGAAAGAACCTCCCTCCACCAAGACGGTCCCTCAAAATCTAACCAGGCAGAATATTTACTACAATTCCTAACACTTGCCTTTTAGCTCAGGTCCCCTCTTTTAACAAAATTTGCCCAGAGAATCCTAATTTTGCTTAAACACACACAATATTTTCTCTACCATCTCTCGTGTCAGAAGGAAAGAAATTCCATCGTTCACCCTCTAGGATATTAGCTGTAGGTTTCTGCAGACGTCCTTTATAAAATTCAAGCATTTCTCTTATTCTATTAGTGTGCTAAGAATCTTGATCGAGAATAGATGTTGGGTTTTGTCAAATGCGTTTTCTCTAACCACTGAGATGATCACCTGCCTCTTCGTGTTTAATTTAGTATGTTGGATTTTATTAATTGTCAAACATTGAAACAACCTTGCATTCCTGAGATAAAGCCAATCTTGTAATAACACGCAAACCCTCTTACACAGTGCTGAATTTCATTGACCAAAGTATTCCAAGGAACATATTTCATCTTTGTTCATGAGGGATACTGATTTGTAATTTCTTCTCTTGTGATGTCTTTGGGATCATTGTAATGCCTTAGAGATGAGTGTGGGACAATTCTCTTCAATTATCTGGAAGATTTTTATAGAATTTGATTGTCTATTTTATAAAGTTTGGTAAAATTCAACAGCGAAGCCACCTTGACCTGAAGTTTTTATTAGAAGAAGGTGGGGCCAGGCGTGGTGGCTCACACCTGTAATCCCAGCACTTTGGGAGGCTGAGGTGGGCGGATCACGAGGTCAGGAGATGGAGACCATCCTGGCTAAAATGGTGAAGCCCCGTCTCTACTAAAAATACACAAAATTAGCTGGGCGTGGTGGCGGGTGCCTGTAGTCCCAGCTACTCGGGAGGCTGAGGCAGGAGAATGGCGTCAACCTGGGAGGCGGAGCTTGCAGTGAGCCGAGATTGTGCCACTGGACTCCAGCCTGGGCGACAGAGCGAGACACTGTCTCAAAAAAAAAAAAAAAGGCGGCTTTCATCTAAAATTAAATCTCTTTAATAGATATCCAGTTAATCAAAGTATCTGGGTTTTTTGTTTAGTTTTTTTTTTTTCCGAGAGGACGCTGGTATTCAGTGGTTTTCGAGGAATTTTTTCATTTAGTCTCAGTTGCCTAATTTACTGGCATGTATTTTTCACAACACCTTCTTATCCTGTTAATATCTGTAGACTCTCTGGTGACGCCTGCCTCACTCTCCTGGTTTTATTAAACGTGTCTTATCCTCATCCTTTTATCAGCCTGGCTGGACATTTGTGAAACCTGTTCTCCTTCTCCAAGAACCGGACTTGGAGCCACTGACGTTCTCTGTCTTCTGCCTTCTGTTTTCTTTATTTACACTTGGATTTTTATTTCCTTTCATCTGCATATTTGGAGTTTATGGCTGACTTTACTTTTTAGATTTTTTTCTTTTAATTTAAAGCTATAATCAGTGATTTAAAATCTTTCTTATTTTCTAATGTAGCTAATTGGTAATGTAAAGTTCCCTCCTAATATTGACATACGGGCATCACACAAATTTGCAATGTTGTGTTTCCATTTCCATGCAATTTAAAATACTTCTTGATATAATTCCTAATTTTATCATAATCCATAAATTATTAAACAATTTGTTATTTAACAAATATTTCAGAGTTCCCGGCAATCTCTCAGCTATTGATTCTGGATGCCCTCCCAGCCAGTGTAGCCCACGGTCCATCTGCTTCGGACGTCCAGCGTCTCACCACGGTGGTACATCACTGTTCACTAAAACACGTCCTTCCCATGGAGACCAGCAGTTTTCCAATTATAACATTTGATCTTCATGTAAAATTATTTTCCTAGGGTAATTTCCCAGCAAGGAAATCAGTAGGTGCCAGGTTAACAAGTATCACAACAAATTATATACCATTAGGCAATTTTTAAAGCATTATTTAAAAATAATTTCTGATCACCTGAAACACTTTCTTTAAGCAAAACATGCTTTATGTTAGGCACAGATATGACAATGAGGTTACTAAGGTAGTCAGTGCTGGAAGACGTCAGCCTTGGCTTGAGAAGACCATGCCGGCTGCACGGAGCAATGCGGTGCCAGTGGGTTTCCTGTGGGTGGCATGAGGGGCGGAAGCAAAGCTCTGTGGAGACTCACATTCGGGCAGAGGACATCCTGGGAGGCCCCGGTGAAAGCTTCATGGCAGACACCCAAGACGGACCTGACTACTGGGTGGAATGGTAGCTGGGATGCGGGGGGCGATGGAAGCTGCAGGGGCTCAGGCCATCTTTACATTTCTACCCAGTTTTGGGAAAAGTTAGACATTAATGTGATGGATTTTTGCTTTGCAGACTTTCTCCCAGCCTCGAACTCTCTGAGGACGGTGTCCTGGACCATCCCGTCAGAGCTCGGGAAAGCTGCGGCTGCTGAGACGCACTGGTCCATTCAAGACGCTCCCAGATTTGGGTAAAATTACACTAGCTTTTAAGGAAATATTTTAAATGAATATGTGTTTTTAAAATAACTAATAAAAATACGATTTTCTCAACAAATCGTATCCAATCTTTGTGATACAGTTTAAGGGAGGGTGAGCACTGCTGCCTTATCCCAGTGCACTTTTGTTTGTTTTTTGTTTTTGAGGCGGAGTTTCACTCTTGTAGCCAGGCTGGAGTGCAAATGGCACAGTCTTGACTCACAGCAACCTCCACCTCCCAGGTTCAAACGACTCTCCTGCCTCAGCCTCCCAAGTAGCTAGGACTACAGGTGCGCACCACCACGCCCTGCTAATTTTTGTATTTTCAACAGAGACAGGGTTTTGTCATGTTGGCCAGGCTGGTTTCGAACTCCTGACCTCAGGTGATCCACCTGCCTTGGCCTCCCAAAGTGCTGGGATTACAGGCTGAGTCACTGCACCCAGCCTCCAGCACACACTTTTAAGGACCAGCAGTCAAGTGCCAGCCAGAATCTACTGCGTGTCAGCGGCCTCTGAGAAACAAAGGTCAGCACAGGAGAGACGGACGTACTCTAAGTTCAGACAGTCACTTGACTCTGCGTATGTTTCTAACTTAATAGAGAAGATGGGTGTTCTCCATCCACCTACATATTCACAGCACCACCACTGCTTGACCGTTCTGGAATCACTCCTGTGATTAACCATCTCTATCATAAGTTTAAATGAGCCTAGTCTGTAAGACAGTTTCTCTGAGTAGGCAATTTAGAAATATACATTTGGGTCAACAGATAAGTTAACAAATATTTATTAAGTCTATTCCCCCGAAAGAAAGAAACAACCAAAATCTTAAAACAGTCTTGTTGTGAGACACAAAACCAACTCTGTCTTGGCAGAACCCTTCAAGACCTCCAGGGACAAAGCACAGCGAACTTCCCTAGGACAGGTGCTCCGGCTCCGGAAACGCAGACGTTTCTGCACTAAATGCACCAAAGCCTTTATGTGAAGCTACATTTTAAAATAATAATAGGCATCAAAATTAAATTGTAATCAGGCACATTTTAATTAGATCCTTTAAATTTAACTGTGAAAATAATTATTTCTAGAATAAGCGAAAGCGTCGTTTATATTTACCACACACCAAACCATGGCTAACTAGGAGGACTGAAATGGCCCGTGCCTGCGTGGAGGTCTCTCCCAGGGTCTGCATGGGAAGACAGGGACCAGTGAACTCGTGGCATGCTTTAATTTTTGTAATTATAAAATGACCAGACTTTATTTTCCTTAATTTGCATTTAGAACCATATTTAAACTCTAGTGTTTAACTGATAAATTTAAGCTCTTAGTATCTTTCCTAAATCTTCTGCTCACTCTAATTAAGGCTACAGAATCTGTGACAATGTTGATTTAATTAAAAGATACTAAACTGGGATGATGTCAAGAAATATCCCCCTACAAAACAGTGTCAGTTGAGTGAACCTGGGACGTCTTACTCTCTGCACCTATAGCCCCGAGCGCCCCTGAGCTCACTGGGGCCGGCTGTGCAGGCCACTCCCTGGCCTGCAGTGGGTTCCATGCGTCTAACTCTTTTCACTCTTATTTTCAAGAGCAACAGGAACTATTTGGTGCACACACATTGTTTCTTACGCCTTCATGTTTGTATATGGCCACCTCAACTCCTAGTTCCAGGTTTTGCCCAGAGAAATGCTGTAAGCTCATTGTATTTTTCATATAAATATTATACATGTAAAATTCTCTTATGTGAACATTTTTGCAAATCTAACTTCTATGAATAGATCTGATAAATGCTTTATGAAAAGTTATGGAGTTTTTTCACTAGTTAACTATTATAACAAAAATTAACTGGGCACCACAGGGGCCGGCCCCATCTTCAACAGGAGAAACAGAGGTATGGACAAAACTGGCCAGCTCAGGCCCCCAACCCTTCACACCCTCCGTACCAGGAACGCCTAGCCGAGGTCTTGTCTGTATTTTTCTCCAAAATAAATCATCTGTTTACAATTCCATGTGATTTTGGGTGTGTGATGAATGCATTGTCAGAGCGTCTTACCTATTTCTATCAAAATATTCAACTTTTGAATGGGCTGAGTCCTGATAGGTTAAGACAATAAACAAGTAAATTTTCAAATCAATAGTTATCTGAATATATTTACTACTGGAGCTAAATTGACATTCTTGTTATGGCTTGCTCTTAAGACTCTAACTTGTTTTCTTTAATAAACATCTGTTCAATTTAAAATGATTCGCAACTTAAAATGTCACAGGCAAAAGAATCTAATCAACACCAATATAATTAAATAAGAAACAAGTACATATTCAGAAAAAAATGTTTACACAGACAGTTTCTGTAAAAACAAAAATTGGAAATCCAACTAACATCTGTACAAACTTAACGTTTACAGAAATGCCAGGAAACCAGGTACATAAGTATTCCTGAAGTGAAGTGAGATCTCTGAAATGGGACCAGGCCTGGGCCCCTCCCAACCTCAATCAATAAATAATATGTGAGGCACAGCCTGAAATATGAAGACCCAGATTCTTAATTTGTATTCATGCTTCATTGATAAAGTGAATTTAATCTAAAGCAATCACAACTGCGGTGTTCTTTTCCACAGGTACAGTTGGTAAATTTTCTGCTAGTACAGTGATCCACAACGTTATTCCAAGTTCAGAAATTTATGCACACATTGCAAATATTAATTTAACTTTATCTCAATCCCACCTCTGATTTGTAAGCAGATACCTAGACCATCTCAGGCTGGGTAAAGATTTCTCATTGATTTGGTAACTTTTTAAAGCACCCACACTATGTGTGCCATGGGAGGGATGTAGGTGCTAGGGATGGAAGAATACTCACCATTCATTTTTATTAATTCCTTTACCTATTGCCCTGATACTCATTGTGCACCACCACTGGGGGTGAGGAGTGAGGGTGAACAGGGCCTCCATTCATTTTTATTAATTCTTTTACGTATTGCCAGAATACTCACTGTGCACCACCACTGGGGGTGAGGAGTGAGGGTGAACAGGGTCTCTGCCTCAGGTGGCTGGACGGCGGTGAGGAGCGATTCACAGGGTGTCTCTCCCTAGGGGGCTGGGTCAACCTCCTGGCTCCCCACACCCTGAGCTTCTCACAGGCTTCCTGGAGCTCTATCTCCCCTGCCCACAGCTGTGAGCTCCTCCCACCGCTGACTGCCCACAGTGACGCTTGCTCCTGGACAGGCCCTGCTGGACTTGGGCAGACGGAAACTGGGTGAATTGTTGGTTCTGTCTGTGCACCCAATTGACTCTACCCAGTTACCTCGCATGAAATCTTTCATAACTGACTCCACAGGGTTTTCCATCTCAATTACTACACTTTGTTCTATTCCTCCTGGCATTATTCTCCTGGTTCTACGCATCATCTCTATGGTTTGAATTGATACTTCTCGCGGGGGATTATCTTACTAAGCTCTTCAAATAAAGTTATTGGTTTAATGGTGTTCTGTTTTGGGGGCTTTGTTTTTAATTGCATTAATTTTATCTTTGTTATTCCTTTAACTACCTCCGGGTTAACTATTGTTCTGTTTACATTTGCTAATTGAGTATGTAAGCTGGAAAATGTTTTTTGTAATTTTCTATTACAAAGTCAAGGAGTCAAGGCTTTATATTTCTTGCTAAATTCTTCTTTGGATGGAGCTTATATTATGTAAGATTTTCACACATATTTTATTCAAATAATTATAATTTCCATTATTATTTTTTTCTTTTGCTCATGAGTTTGCATTTTATTTTCAAATTACGGGGAAGTTTTGGCTCTCTTTTCATTCCTCAAATGTAAATGTGGTTTATTTTGCTGATTGTCATTTATATTTTTGCCTAAGTACTTACTTAATTTTTGCCAATATTCAATGTATGCCTACAAAAATTGTGCATTTTCTCATTCATGTGTATAGGAGTTTGTATGTGGTTTTTAGATCAAGCTTAATAATTAATAATTCTATACATTTGGCAAATTTTCTTCTTCAGAAATTATAGGTTCCTAAGAAAGCTGGTAAAATTTTACACTATAATGGAGATTTTTTCATTCTGTTCATTTTGTCCTGAGAGTCTGTAAATTGGCTTCATCTGCTTGTCAGGTGGGCTGACATCGCAACCCCTCCACTCTCCAGGCAGGCCTGGCTGCATCCTCTGCCCTGGACTCCTCACCCACGGGGATGCCGCGCCCCTGATCACCACCCACGGGGACGCTGCGCCCCTGCCCCCCACCCACAGGGAGGCCGCACCACTGATCACCACCCACGGGGACGCTGCGCCCCTGCCCCCACCCACGGGGAAGCCACGCCCCTGATCACCACCCACGGGGAAGCCACACCCCTGCCCCCCACCCACAGGGAGGCCACACCCCTGATCACCACCCACGGTGAACCCATGCCCCTGACCCCCACCCACAGGGAAACCACAGCCCTGACCCTCACCCACGGGTATCCCACACCCCTGGCCCCGACCCATGGTGACCGCACACCCCTGCCCCCCACCCACGGGGAGGCCACACCCCTGATCACCACCCACGGTGACCCCACACCCCTGGTCCCCACCCACGGAGAAGTCACAGCCCTGACCCCCACCCACGGTATCCTACACCCCTGCCCCCCACCCATGGTGAACCCATGCCCCTGACCCCCACCCACAGGGAAACCACAGCCCTGACCCCCACGCACGGGTATCCCACCCCCCTGCCCCCCACCCAGGAGGATGCCGCGCCCCTGCCCCCCACCCATGGTGACCCCACTCCCCTGACGCCCACCCACAAGGACGCCGTGCCCCTGCCTCAGCTGCCATCGCCACAGCTGCCAACTTCTCTGGCTCAGCGTTTGTTTATAGAGCATTTTCCGCACTGATTTTAAAACTCCCCAGATCATTATATTTTTAGTTTGTCTGTCAAATGCACATTTCCATTAACTTTTTCCCCTGTCCGCATTTGGGGAAGATATAATGCCAATCTCTTAATTAAATACTTACCCAAAGCCTAAGTCTGCACCTGGCCTTCACTGAGACCCAGAGCTCTGGCTCCACCCTCCGCACAGGCGCCGCAGCGGTCTGACCCGCCTGGTCTCACGCAAGGTCACGGCTGAATGTCTTACCCCGGCGTGGTTTCAGCGCCTCCACAAATGACTCAAATGACCCCTGTTCCTTTATCATTTTTACGAAGGTATTGTGGAGATAGGTTCCACAATCAGCGCCTGTTAAAATATACAGAAATATTTCTCCAATTTTTCTCCCTTCACCACTTCTCACTTCCTGAATTTGAGTTTTTCCATTTAATTCAGCAGCTTTTTAATTGATGGTCTCTGTGTGGCAAAATTCTGCAGTAGCCAAGTGTGAGAAAATGTCTACTAAACTACACCTTAAATAACACCAAAGGTAGCTGTGGCCCTGAGGTATTTTGGATGTTCCCGTCTAAATCTCAGGTTGAAATGTGATCACCAGTGTGGGAGGGGTTCGGGTCATCCGGGAGGGGGGCGGCTCGGCGTCGTCCCTGCAGTATCGCGTGAGTTCCTGCTCCGTTAGTTCACGCGAGAGCTCCGTCAGTTCACGCGAGAGCTGGTTGTCTTAAAGGAGCCTGGCACCTCCGTCTCCTCTCTCTTCCACGTTTGCTATCTCCTGTTTGCTCCGCCTCTTCCTTCCGCCATGAGTGGAAGCTGCCTGAAGTCCCAACCAGAGGCAGATGCTGGCGCCATGCTTCTTACACAGCGTGCAGCACGGTGAGCCAATAAATGTCTTTATAAATCACCCAGCGTCAGGTATTCCTTCAGAGCAATGCAAATGAGCTAATACAGGTATGCCAGGTGAATGGCATTTTTCCCCTAGAACTCTGAAAACATACAACTTTCTTTTGCCCTTTTTATATTGCTGTGAAAAATTCTATTTTCCGTGTAATTAAATTGTTTTATCTGCAGCTAAATTAGATTATCCCTGGTAGCTTCCAGTTGTATTCCTTTCTTTGATGTTCTGTAGTTTTATTGCTCTTCTAATCTTGGTCTTATTTTCATTTACTTTGCTCAGAAATTAATCTGATAATTTATATCCAAAATACATTCTGGAAAATTCTCAGTAATTCTTCAAACATTGTATCTTCTTCCTTTTGCTGATTTTCTCCTTGGAGGGTAAGAGAAATCAATATTTCAATTTCCATTTTGTCCTCCAGTTGCAGGAAGTTCCCTGTTTAACTATCCGTCTTTCCAAGGCATGTCTGTGGTTCAGCCTCGGATGCCTCTTTCGAAGTGTGTGACCCCTCTTCAGGATCACTCGTCCGTCCGGATCGGGTCACTTATCTCTAACCAAGTTCACAGCCAACCCTCCATTTAGGTTGCTCATCTGCTTGTCTGTTTAGATCACAAGTGACCTCTTCTCCTGGACATTCCAAGATCCCCTTGGCAACGGCAATTGAGAAAGTAAACTAGTGTTTTAGAAAAGCTCAGCGTCATATTTTATAAGATTGGAGTATTTTCTCTAGTAGCACAGATACAGACAATGCTCCTTGGTTGCTTCCAGAGATTCTCTCTCATAAGTCCATGCAAGATGAGCTGTTGTGGCTGCTTTCCCAACGGAGGCCAGCCCCCATCAGTGAGCAGTGGGCAGCAGGTTCCTAGGGTCAGCCCTGTGAGGGCGGCACAGGAAACAAGCTGGCTGGAGGGACAAGGTGGCCGTGCTGTAGTCCCAGCAAGGACCCAGCCACACCCGGGGACTCCAGGGACATCATGGCCCAGAAGAGATGTCCAGGGAAGGACCACTCATTGGAAGATTTCAAAGTTTATAGGAAGTCTCCAGTGATGGTTCCAGATAAAGAATTCTGAACTACAAAATAATTTTAATTTTCTTTGTAAGACAGTTTTACATTATGGGTTCCATCTATTTAACAAACATGAAAATATTCTGGTTTTCTTTTAAATTTTTATTTATTATATTTATTTTTCCTTTTTGTAGAGATGAGGAGTCTTGCTATGTTGCCCAGGCTGGTGTCAAACTCTTGGCCTCAAGTGATCTTTTGTCCTCAGCCTCCTAAAGTGCTGAGATTACAGGTGTGAGCCACCATGCCCAGCCTGATTTTCTATTTCTCCTTGAGAGAGTCAGTTTTGGAAGATCTTCTAAAAGAAATGTGCCATTCTACATACTCCATTTAATCATTGAAACCCCTTGTCATAGGTTCCATTTAATCACTGAAACCCCTTGTCATATGTTCCATTTAATCATTGAAATTCCTTGGCATAAACTTTTATTAATACCCCACTATCATCCCTTTTTATGTGTGTAAGAGCTGTAGTGAAGACCCATTGCTCATCTGGATTTTGCTTAATTATATTCTCTCTCTGACCAGTTCTAATAGGTATTTACTAATTTTATTTTTCTTTTAAAAGAACTAACTTTTAGCTTTCTGACTTCTAACCATTAATTTCTTAGTTCCTTCTTTCTGTTTCTTTTTTTCCGTTTAAGTATTGATATTTAAAAATATCTTAGGATAGCTACGTAAGTCATAAAATTTCAGTCATTCTTATTTTCAAATACAGTTGGCCCTCCATATCTGCGGGTTTCATATCTGTGTATTCAGCCAACTGCAGAGTGAAAAATATATATATTTTTTTAATTCGGACTTTATTGAACATGTACAGACAGATTTTTTTTTATTATTTCCTAAACAATGCAGTATAACAACTATTTACATAGCATTTATATTGTATTAGGTAGTATAAACAACCTAGAGATGCTTTAAAGTATAGGGGGATGTGAACAGGTCATATGCAAATGCTACACCATTTTATATAACGGACTTGAACATCCACATATTTTAGTATTTGAGTGAAGTCCTGGAACCAATTCCCCGTGGATACCCAAGGACAACTGTGTATGGAATCAAGGCTATGCGTTTCTCTATCAGTATTACTTTGGCAGCATCACAGATGTTTTATATACAGGATATTCATTATCACTAAGTTAAGGTTTGTTCATCATGTTTTCAACTGTTTCATCAATGCTGTACTTTAAAATTATTTAACTATAATCAATTACTTTTTTTCCTTCTTTTTGTAAACTACCACTCTATTTGTTTTATATCTTTAGAGCCCATGTGCACAAACTTAGGATCAGTGTGTCTTGTTGGTGGAATGACGCATTCATCACTATGCAGTATCTTTGTATCAAATACTTTTTCCTAATTGTCTTATTTGACTGAAATTATTGTACTACCCTTGCTTTATTTTTAACATTATTTATGCAATATATATAATATCCTTTCAATGTTTATGAATGTCTTAAGTGCATACATTTGTTTTATTTTTATTCAGAGTAAGACACATTCACCTTTTAGTTGAAGGACTTGCTCCATCATGCCATTAAGTTACGGACAAGTGGGACTCATGGTGCTATATCAACATCTGCTTTCTATTTGTTCTCCCTGTTCTGTGCTCCTTTTATCCCTTTGTTGCCTTCTTTTGTGTTGACTAAATCTTTAATGATTTCATTCCCCACTCTGTTAGCTTGTTAGTGGACATTCTTTCACAGCTCACGCTGGCAGCTTCTTTGACTAACAGTCTTTGTTGTTTTCTGTTGGCCACTTCCTAGACAATGCATGGAACTTACGCGCCCCCTGCCTTTCACTCTTGTGTTATTAGTGTGTATTTTAATTACATTATTTCAAACCATCAAAGCATTCCCTCTCTTGCTTCCACTCTCAGTGTTTGTTTAGATTCACCTGTATACTTCCTTTTCTTTCCGTCTTTGTTTTCCCAGCAGTGCTGAGCTATCATCTGGGGCACTGTCCTCCTTCTGCTGTGATCCCATTGGTGACCTGGGACACTTTCTTTCTTCTGTTGAGGTCCCATTGGTGGCCTGGGTCACCGTCTTTCATCTGCTCTGGTCCCATTGGTGACCTGTGCTCCTAGTGGCTGCTTTCCTAACAATGCCTCCATTTCACCTGGATGTTGTAGTCTGGGTTAGTAGTTGTTGCTTTAGTGCTTTGAATGCTCATTAATTTCTGTGTCACAGTCCACAGGGTGAGCGTCAGGGCCAGCTCTGTCTCTGCTCTTTGCAGAACTGCCTCCTCCGAGCTCTGCTGCTTTGGAGACGTTTCCTTTGTCTCTTGCCAGCTGTGCTCCCATGTAGCTAATGTGCTTTTCTCTGAATTCACCCTGGCTGAGTGGTTCTCACCAGTTTAAGGTCATTTTCAGTGAACCTGTTCACCTGAGCACCCGTTTTTCTCTCTCGTCTCTCTGTGGCTCCAGTTGTGCGTACCTGGATCTTCCCCGAAGTCCCCGTGTCTGGAAGCTCACACCTTCCCAGTGCACATTCTGTCTCTCATGCTTCAGTTCCTTCTGCTTCATCCTCCTGTCCACTAATCATCTCTCCAGATACACATCATTTGCTTCACACTCCATCCATCCTGTTTCAATTTCCAGTCAATGTGTTTCATTCTAGAATCTCCACATAACTGCTTTTCATCATTTCTATTTTTGGATAACATTCTCCATAAAGGTATTGAATTCCTTAAACAAATCAACTGCAATTATTTTAAAACCAGTGTCTCCTTGTGTCTTGCAAGTGTAATTATATCTGCTGTAGACCTATTCCTCTTGCCCTTTAATTGTCTTGATTTTTGGCCATTTTTTCCCTGTACACCTGGTTATTTTTTATTGAATGCAGGACATCGTGGGTGAAACTTGCCAGGAAAATGTGAGGTTCCAGGAAAGTGTCCTCTTCCTCCAGGCGAGTTTACTTCAACTCATGGGCAAGTGCTTCCCCAGAAGAGTCACCGAACCAAAAAGGAGTTCACACGGGGTTAACCAGGTGACTTAACTCTTGTGGGAAATGGCTTAATTTTAGAACCGTTACTTTAGGATGTAGCATGACAGGGTCTCCGGAAAACCTTGAGACTCTGATGCCTCCTCACACTCCCAGACCCACAAGGACGCTCCTCCCCACACCTCCGCACCAGCCGATGCCCTGGGTGAGCTTGGGCCCAGCTGCCGGCCCTGCTGCCTCCTCTCCAGCTCTGACCAGAAACAGCTCTCAAGACCATCAGATGGTTTCAGTTTTTGTGTTTGAATTTTGCCCAGCTTTTCTACTATAAACTGAATGACCTGTGTGGAAGAAGAAGGAGAAGGAGAAGAAGAAAAGAAAAAATGAAAGAGCAAGCAGCAAGCTCTTCCAACTTGGACACCTGGAAACACAAGGCAGGAGTGAGCCTCTGTGCCCTGCAGCCCCGAGACCTCTGCGTGTCCCCAGTGTCCCCAGCCACACGCAGGGGTGGGGAGAAGCGCACACCCAGCACACCGTGAGGCCAAGGCAGAGTGGAGAGGCCACCTGGAGCAGACATGCCCAGCCATCCGAGTCCCTCCAACAGTTTCAGCTACGCGCGCACATCCCCGCGATTCATCGGTAAGTGGCTACTTTGTGAGTCTCTTTTACTTTGTTAACCAGAGGGTGTAAAAGGAAGCTGACTAGAGCCTGTGTCTAAATTTGCAGGTATGGCCACTGGTGGTAAAATGGAGCTGTGAGACTGGGGATTTCATGCACGTTTCAACCTTCCACCGATTTTCCCCACAGTCCTGCTGTGGGCAAGAACTAGCCCTTCATTACTGTGTTCCTAGTGGATGCATGAAAATAAAGTGTGTGCCACACCGATCACATTTCCCCACACGCTGTAAGGCTGCACGCCACATAAGACCTTTGCTTTCTGACACCAGGGGTGGGCTATGGTGTTCAAATCCGTTCTATCCAATTTGTCACATGCAGGAGGCTCATTCCGTGAGCATGGACCTGTTCAGCAACATGCTTCCCAGGTCTAAGTTTCCATACTTTGTCCAAATGTAATATATGTAGAAAAAGTGCCACAAGTTATGTGCAAGCTTTGTAAGTATACTTTTGACATTCTTTAAAAATGTACATTATAGCAGATTCTGTACTCTTTAATGGACAGATTAATCTCTGTGGTTGCAATAGCTTATTAAACAGTCTAATTTTTAAAGTGTTATCTAATTTACTTAGCCTTTTATGTGCATTGCTGCAAAATTAGGTAAGAAGAAAATGAGGCAGATTTGGAAGACTCCAATTCATTGAAAAATTTGGGGTTGATGGACAAATTATTTAGCTTCCCCAAAATTAGTGCAGAATGCTGAGGTCCAAAGAGACGATCATAAACAGTCAAGGCCACGTGGTGTCTTAGCCTGGCTGACACTCACACCCTCAGCAATGAGGGGAAGTTAGTTCACCTTCCTGAGTCCCAGTTTCCCAATGTATATGAAAGGAGACTCAGTTAGAGTCAAAATGTGAAACTCTGTGGTGCCGATCTATTAATGAAAACTGCGTGGCGTCTAAACACTGCTGAGTAACCTGTGACTTTACAGGACTGGCAGAGAGCGCCCTGATTTCAAGAGCTTTGCAGTCTGGTGGGGAAAGTCCGTGCCATCTCACAGGGACCCCTGAGCTGCTGAGCTGTTCGAGATGCTGAGACACGAGGGGACACATCGAGGGGAATCCTGACGAAATGCCCCCAGCCTGCAGGCATCTCCTCCTGGGGACAGGGCACTACAGTGAACGAGAGCGTAGGGTGGGCCCGGGACTGAGGGCCGGGGGCAGCCATGTCTGGGGAAGGTGAGGAGCTTTCTGAAGGCGCTGAAAGCTGGTTTCCCTGAAAAAGGCCAAGGTAAAATACACGTGAAGTGCAGTGGAAAACCAAGGAGAGGAAGCCCTGGAGCTGGGCCCTGGGAGATGGGTGTGTCTGATCACAGGACGCAGCAGCAGGTGTCGCTGGGGTGACCACCATCAAATCCTTTCATGCCTTGGGAGATGGGTGTGTCTGATCACAGGACGCAGCAGCAGGTGTCGCTGGGGTGACCACCATCAAATCCTTTCATGCCTTGGGAGATGGGTGTGTCTGATCACAGGACGCAGCAGCAGATGGCGCTGGGGTGACCACCATCAAATCCTTTCATGCCCAGGAACACACCCTGATCTCTAAGGTCGTTAGAAAAGAGGACTATAACCCTGATGGCCATCATGGCAGAGTAAAATTAGTTTGCAATGTTAGGAAATCAGGTTGGGATGTTATGTTGAATTCAGAAAACTATCTTGTTATTTTCAATGCTCTGTAAAATTTCAGAATGTTCCTTGTGTAAACAACCAAAATAAAATGTAAATTCATTTTATGTATGTTCATGTTATTCTACATAATTTTATACCCAATTTGGAAATTAACCTGTGATTTGAAAGGTAATTTAAAAATAATGTCCTTGCAATTTGCCTTTCTTATGAAGGCTAAAATCTTATTGCTTTACAAAGTAATTGCCTTATTTTACCAATGCTGCTTTTGTACAATTGTGGAGTTTTTAAAAAATCTTTTTGTTGTTGTTGTTGTTGTTTTTCCACAGAGACTAGGGAAAATATGATTAAGAGGTAGAGTTTCTGATAAATCTAACTTTACCATTTGGTCAAAGTAAATGATGGCCAGTTCCCAAGCTCTAACTATACACATTCAGGTATCCAAGTTCTTCAGGCAGGTGTGGGATTTACTTAGCAGATGTAAAAGAAAACAAAATGAAACTGGACTCTCAGCTCAAACCTTCTCTTTACTTCTATGAGTCCACGCCTTGTTGCCCCAGACTCACCGCAAACGCCAAGGAGCAGCTATTTGGAGTGTTTTTCCAAAAGGTCTTTGCTCATGATAGAAGTTCCATAAAAATGCACAGTTCTTGGGGTTGGTGGGGATGGCCGCAGCCACTTCCAACATCTTCTCTTATGTGGTAAGAGCTTTAATTTCTGCATGAGAATTAGATTTTAGAAAACATTCCAATATGAGTTCTTCATGAGTGCTACAAGCTGAATGCAAAACTCTTGAAACTGGTATTTCTCTAGAAATTAAATAGCCAGATTAGTTTGCGATTACATTCACTGGTGTTTAATGAGGGCAATAGAAAATGGGCTATTAATATTCAGTATTTATAGTTCCATTTGAGAATGTTCAAAGGGTAATCTTTACTACCAAATCAGAAGAAAAACTCATTTTAGACAGTAAAAACTTGGTAAAATGAAAAGTTAAAAGTTTTGCGTCTTTAGGAAATAAAGTCATTTACACAGATTTTCAGTTAGGTTTTACCAAACCATGAAAGTGAAATATTTGCTTTGCAACTTTAATTTTTTTTTTTAATGAATAATCGCCAGCCCAGGGAAAATCCTCTCTTTGTATCTAATTTCTTGTGGTCTTCTCATGAGTGTAGAATGACTTAGCTTTGACAACTTCTGCACCTTTTAATTTATGTTGGATTTTAGCAAATAGTTTAAACATTTATTAAATTGAATTCAGCTCCAGGTGTGTTTCCTTCTCTTCGTGACTCTTCCACTCTGACGGCCCCACAGTCAAGCAGTGAGGAGTTAGCCCTGACTCGCCGTCCTACGGGAAAGACGGGCAGGTGAGCCCGTGCAGGTGCAGGTGAGAGGCCCCAGCTGAGGCCTGAGGTGTGCTTTCTGTTCCCTGGGCAAGGACCGCAGGAGAAAGGCTTTGCACGCGATGTGCACGGACACCTCTGCGCCATCATTAATCTCTGCATCCTGAGCACACACCCCACCGGAAGACAGCAGCAGAAGTGCCCAGAACAAGGAGGTTACCAGAACGTGGGCCCCCCTGGGACGCACCCCACTCCTCTGCTCCTCAGTGGAAACGCACCTGCTCCTGATTGCTGGGTTCCAAGGCCTGAGTCCTAGGGGGGCGCCCAGGGAAGACTCTGTCCACTCTTTCTCCAGGACCGGCCCGCAGGGATAGGCGGCCCCACGCAGGATGAACCCGGGGGCAAGTGGGGGCACCTCGCTCCCTCTTCCCACGTGTGAGGCGAATCGCGGGTCACACATGGGCTTTGGACACTCAGAGCCTGAAAAATAGGGTCCCCGCATAACCACATTAGAACAGGAAAGTGATGGACAGCGGCCTCCCCACGTCCTGCACCTGCCCCGCCCACCCGCAGGTGTCGGGGACCAAGGCGAGGGGCGCGCACGGGTGCCTGCGGGGTCCTTACACGATCGCGTCCTGCGCGGCCGCCCGAGCTCCCGGCCCCTTCACCACCTCCCCCTTCCCATCTCTGCGGGGCCGCCCTGCTGCAAACCACGGGGAACCCGTCGCCTGCGCTGCAGACCCCGGGAAGGGCGCATCCAACGCCGCGTGCGCTCAGTCCCGGACACCCGCGCCGCCCACGCCTTGAAAACCCGCCCGCTCCGGCCCGGTGTCCTCGGGGCCTTCAGGGGGTCGTGGAGCGCGGGCAGCAGCGTGGGCAACGGGAGCTCGGTTCCCGCTCAGGGGTCTCACCCCCTCCAAAGGGGGACGGGGCCTCGGAGACCCGCGCGGGGCGGACCGGGGCTCAGCCGCAGAGGGACGCGGGCAGGAGGCCTCCCCGTTTCCAGTCAGCCTCCAGGTAGAGCAAGGTGCCCAGGTCGCCGCCCCAGTCCAGGCCACGCGGCCTCTGCTCCAGGTGGGGACTTCCTGGAGGCGGGGGCGGAGCGCGGTTCCAGCTGCAAACCTCGGGGAGCTCGGAGCAGGCCCAGGAGGCCTCGCTGGCATCTTCTGTTCCCACAGGCCTGAGACTGAGACAGCTGCGTGTTCAGCCTGCCCGGGAGCCCAGGGGCCTGCGCAGGGAACCCGTCCCCCAAGGGCTCAAGGTCGTAATCGGTGACCTCTTGGACGCTGGTGCTCCCTTTCCAGACGCTTCTGCCTCTGAGTCCTGAAGGGCCGGCCTCCTGCTGGACGGTGCAGGGTGCCTTCCACAGAAACGCCTGTTTTCAAATGAAACTTAACTTAAGAGGAAAATAAATAAATACAGGAGGCTTCTGTCAACATGCAAACGCCCCAGACTTGAAGACTTGAGTTAAACTCTACTCAGCACGCACAGTGTAGGCGATGGGCTTCCCTTCCAACCTTCCGAAATATCTTCAGATGTGGCCACAGATGTGCCCCTTCACCGGCCGGGGCAGCTCCAGAGTCCTGCTGGCTTCCTGGGGCTTTTCACTCTGTTTTCTGCTGATCCCCCAACCTGGATACCACCCCAGAGCCCCATGCATGACATTTACAAACACACACGCATGTGCACACAGACACGCGTGCACAGGCAGCGGCTGGGAGCTGATGTAAGCCCCGCGCCTACCCTGCCTCCAGCTGCCTTTGAAATCCCCCCTCATGCCCCGCATTTTTCCCTGAGGCTTCCCTGGCTACGCAGGGCACAGCATTTCTTCTGATGGTATTCAGGGGAGGGCCTTTCATCAAAGTCTCCGTGCTGGCTGTCGCTGTAATGAGGCAGGTTTCCCAGATGTTCTGTGAATCGTCTCCAGGGCTGGGTCACAGCGGTGCTGACACCACTGTTTTGTGAGTGTGAGCAGAGCAAGCCCTGCGGCGTGTTAAAGCTGTGAAGGCACATAACCGGCTTTTACTGCAATTTGATTGTTATTCCCAACTAATCACCTCTTAAAAAAAAAACAAAGAAACAAGCTTTCAGAAGGCAGGGCTCCTAATCATAAAAGCATCTTTGGTTGTAAAGAAAGCTGTGTCCCTCCCACATGCTCTGTGTGATGAAGCCGCTTTAAAGAAGCAGCCACACCGGCTCAAACGGAAAAGGGCCTCCACCCTCCCCCATTGTGGGGGGAGGGCTACTAAAGTCAACGTACAGTTTCCCGCCCTGAAAAGTGTACCCCCTCCAGTATGTCCTGTGGGAGTCTGGACCAGGGAACAGTGCCAACGCAGTTTCTCTCTGATGTGAGGGCCCCCCACTCACTCCATGGCCCAGCTTCCGCCCACCCAGCACCCAGAGGGGTTACAGATTCACCTCATTTCCAGGTACCTGCACTCCCACCTGTCCCAGTGGAAAGGCACCAACACCATGGCCAGGGAAGTGCTTGGGGGAAGCTAATTATTAACATTAAAATGTGTATTTTTTTGTTTTGAACCGAATCCTGTAGATCTGAAGCATCTCCCTGTGATTCTTCAGCTAATCCCAGTGTCTGAGGACAGGAAGTTCAGACCTTCCAAAGGCCCCTTTGATAGCCACACAGGGGCCTGGGGATGTTTCCAGAGCAGCTCACACCCCGAATGCTCACGCCGGCTGAGGAATGAGGTGGCTCAGGGCAGGGTCTGGAGTCACTCGGTCCGGGGCTGGCGTGGGCCTTCCCCGGCGAGAGGGAGTCCATGGCTGCTCTGCGGTTTTAAATTATCGGCTGTTAGAAGCAGGCACACCACTTCTTGAACACTTCACTGCTCAGAAATTTTTTCTGCCAGGACCTGCAAATCATCACTTTGAAGTTCACCCTCCACCGATCCCTAAAGCGGGGGCACAATGCAGCCAGGCTCTTTGCTAAGGAAAACCAGGGTGACCTTTCCTACAGATCCAACAACTTCCCCACGTGGCAGGTGCCTCCCCAGCATCTGCTCCTCAGGCCCGGGGCAGGAAAGCTGTAGGTGGGCTCAGTGGAGGTTGTGGGTAGGCGAAGGGCTGCAGGTGGGGGAAGCTGACCTGCTCCTGGGAGCCAGGCTGGGTGCGGAAAACACCAGCAGAATCTAAGTGAATCGGGAATGAGGCTGTGAGGCCACAGAGAGCAAGAAGGGGCCTCGACATGCTACTGGCCCCAAAGGAAACCTAAGACTCTGCTGCCCCAACTGCCACCATAGGTCGGCTGGGAGAAGCCCCTTCAGCAGCCAGAGGCCACAGTTCATGTCTCGTGACTCCAGCTGAGGAGGTGCAAGTGCGGCCACCTTCAGGAGGAACCTGCCTGACACTGGGGGCGTCTCTGCCTTGGACATTTGCAGAATGTGCCTCACCTCTGTTCACAGAGCTCCCCCTGCTCCCACCCGCCTCTGTCCACAGAGCTCCCCCTGCTCCCACCCGCCTCTGTCCACAGAGCTCCCCCTGCTCCCACCCGCCTCTGTCCACAGACCTCCCCCTGCTCCCACCCGCTTCTGTCCATAGACCATAGTGTCCTCACCATGTCCACACAGGGAAGGAGTGCAGGTGTGGATGCAACCTCCCATCCCTGGACGGATGTCTGCTGTGTGGAGAGGCAGGTGCTGGGGACCCCCTCCTGGACACAGTCACTCTGTCCCCTTTGGAGTGGTGGGAGAGCTGCCTGCAGGGCTCTGAGGATGGCCCGGGTCCTGTGGCTCCCACGTGGCCTCCTGTTCTCCCCGTGGCACTCCCTGGTGATCCTACAGGGCTCTGAGGATGGCCTGGGTCCTATGGCCAGCACGTGGCCTCCTGTCCTCCCTGGTGACCCTGTGGGGATCTCCTGGCTGTCACCAGAGATTTTAAAGCCCAGTAAATGTTTTCATGTCCAGAAAACTCCTGTCAATACGTACGTTTACATTACCACCCAACCCGACTAATAAACACTGTGATTGGAAGTCGTCTTTTTCTTATATCTTTAGCCTGACTCATCCAGCTAACATTTTGCTTAAATACAGAACAAAGTTCTTCTTTGAATAGCACAGAATTAAATAAAAAACTCAATGATTAAATTCCCTTAAAGACAACCTCTTTTGCCATTTTAGTCACTTAAATTCCCTAAGACTTTAAAAACTAAATATATAAATATGTATTATTTTCTCAAATCATTGACAATACACGAAATAAATAGTATTCTTATTAGATTGGCAGTTATGTATTTAATTGCCTGAATTTTCAAAAATTAAATATAATGTATTTTCTAAATTTATTTTTATGAACTCCTAATTTCTCTTTTATATCTAGTAAATCAATAATTAAAATTTTCAAATTGAATATTAAATAAAAATTTAAAGTATTCATATTTTAATAACAAGTCCAACATGGCAGATGATTTAATATGTTCAGTTCCTTTATTTTAAATTCCGTAAAGCACACAGACCCCACAGGGCTGCAGTTGGGTTTACGAGCAGGAGTGTCACGGGGCCATCTGCGGCCTCCTGGGGCCTTCGGTCTCTTCCTGGGATTGCCGACCTGGTCACTGGAGAGAGCGGTCACCGAGTGGCTGGGCTGAGGACCAGGGCCTGTCTGAGGGGCAGCAGTCCAAGGCCGTGGTGCGTCCCCAGCATATCCAAGGGTCCCCCAGAGCTCAGTCAGGCCGAGCCACACGTCCTGTGACTTCCTCTGCGTTGCAAGTTCAGCTCCAAAACCAGGGACTGGGGATCAGATTGAGGTTACTACTAGGAAGCTTTCAAGTTTCACCTTTTCCCATGATTTTCTTTCATTTTTCCATCATCCAGTTGACTCTTCAGACCTCTGCACATCCATCCAAGCCACAGTTGGTCTCTTTGCTGCACATCAGAGCTAACAGATCCCAGCACCTTCCCTGAAAGCTCTTCGATTTGATGAGAGGTGGCTGAGTTATTCGGCCAGGTCACCCACTGAGCAGTGTCCTTTAATACCGTTCTGCTTTTGTGTATGACGTGAAGCCTTTGCCTGTCTTCTCTCGGGCATGGTAGTGTCACCTGGGTGATGTTCCCATTCCTGACCCAATCCCTGTGGGCAGAGGATGTTCAGATCTCCGAGGACACGTGATCCTGCCCCATACTCGAGCTGGAGCAGACACGGCAGGTGTTCCTGGGGCGAGTGGGGCGGGGAGGAGTCTGTCACTTCCCAATCAAAAATCACCACCATTAACCTGTTGCTATTTACTTTTTCCAAGTTTTTAAATTAACTTTTTGCAAAATACATTGAATGATTCATGACCATATGTAATAAATGACAGGATCCTTTCCTGGATATAAAATATGCTTGGATCACTCCGTGAGAGGTGGTGTGTGCTGCCTCTCCTTTACCTTGGCACTGTCTGCGTTTCAGAGCTTGGGCAGACTGACTTCTGTGACGTTCTGCCCACGGACAGTGTGTAATCCCGGCCCCTACCCCCAACGTGGGAGTTAAGGGGCCGCATGTGTGTTTGCGTGTATAAAGAAAACGACCACTTCCAATTCTGATGGACACGGCCAACTGTCCTCCAAAGTAGCCCAGATCATAATCCATCAGCAAAGGACGAGAACATTTGTTCCCTGTGCATTTGTCAAGATTTACTATGAAATGAAGTTGTACCATGAAATGAAAAGCTGTCTCTTTTATCATGCGTTCATGAATTTACGAGTGCGATCGAAGCTCTTCCTACACGTTAATTAGACACTGACATTTACTTTCCTCGGCGTCCTGCACTGAGATGCACTGAGAGCATCCCTTTTCCTCCAGGGATGCTGGTCCACTTACTGAAACTCCGGATATTTAGATATTCATCGCGTCTGTCATTTCCTGGTGAAAGTGTGTCTTTTTCATGTCTCTTTGAAAAGAAGTTAACTCTGTATTTCACGGCTGCGTTCCTCGTGCCTCCGAGGCTAGTCTCCTGCGTGTCTGGTTCTCACACGGGAAGCTCTTGCCGTATTTGTTTGACTGTTTGTTCTTCCCGCCTCACTTTCTCCACCATGTCGGCCTGATGGAGGGCTTGGCTTCTCCTCGTTGCTCCTCCATATTTTTCTGTTTCTCCTGAGATTTGGAATTTATTATTTCTGTGCCTTTCCTTCCACTGTTTTCTCTAAATGTCCAAAACTCACATGTAACCAAATATATTTTTCAAAAATGAGATTTGATAACTGTCAAATCCTTCTCTTTCCCACGCCCCCATGCCACATTTTTTACTCCCCTGGAATAATCCAGAAATTTTAGTTCCAGATTTCTTTCTTTCATCTCAGAAACATTAAGTTACAAACAGCATTTAAGAAACGTATGTTTTAGTGGTTTTATGACCACCTCCTCCTAGTCTTTCATGCCCACGGCTCCTTTCTCTTCCTGAAATGTTTCCTTTTGTAGCAGGACGAGCCGCAGACAAAACTCCTCAGACACCGGATTAAAGAAGGAAGAGGTTTTTTATTCGGCTAGAAGCGTCGGCAGACTCGCGTCTTAAGAGCCGAGCTCCCCGAAAAAGAAATACTTGGCCTTTTTAAAGGCTTACAACTTTAAGGAGTCTACGTGAAAGGGTCGTGATAAATGGAGCAAGCGTGGGAAACGTGACGGGGGCTACATGCATCAGCTAACAGAACAAAAAGTTTTACAATGCTTTTTTTCATACAGTGTCTGGAATTTACAGATAACACAAGTAGTTTAGGTCAGGGCTGATTTTATTATTATTACTTGTTTTAACTCCTAGGGCCAGGTGGTGGTGCCTAGGTTGTCTGGCTATTTATCTTACGTTTGCTTCTTTCTGTCTTTCCTCCTGTCTTGTGAACTAGGCAAGGTCGGGGGAGGAGGGCAGCAGGAGTGGTAGTGGTCTCCTTCCTTACTTTCGTCTTACATAAAATGTATTCTGCAGCCAGGACGTGTCCTCGGAAAGGCCTGTGTCTTCCCTGCCTTTTGTACCCTCCTTGGGTTGGTTTCAGGAATCAGCACACATTAAAGACGTAGGTGATGCTGTTTGTCCTCCTGACAAGTTTGGAGATTCAGTGATCAAACTCCAGCATTGCCCACAATCATGCAGACAGCTGTGACTTCCTGAATTAACCAACATCCAGTCACCTCTCCACGTGCCTCAGATGGGACCTGCTGAGTTTCACGGAAGCACAGGCTGGCATTTCCCCACCCAGATCTGCTCAGAAGGGCCTCCAGGTCTAAGGATTCATATCACATGTCAATAAGGAGAAGGCATGGGAGGAGTTTAAAGGATATTTAAAGCTGTTAGTAAAGGTGGAGCTGCAGGAGAGACCGTGGCCCTCACACAGGTGAGGAACAAGAAGGTCTTCCTCGTGCGGTCGTGCTGAGCCACCTTGGAGCTTCCTTCCTGTTCCCTGGGACCTAGAACCCCCCTCTGAGGACTGCCTGAAGGGTTCAAAGGCACATGGCAGCGCTCTGTGAACTGTGAGGTTGGACAGAGTGTCATTGCTAAACTGCATCTTCTCACACAGCCATTGTCCTGCATGCCAGGCATGCTGGACGCGCTCTGAGGTGTGTGTCCCGGGTGACAGGCACGCTGGACGCGCTCTGAGGCCTGTTCCCCAGTGACAGGCACGCTGGACGCGCTCTGAGGCCTGTTCCCCGGTGACAGGCAGGCTGGACGCGCTCTGAGGCCTGTTCCCCGGTGACAGGCACGCTGGACGCGCTCTGGGGTCTGTTCCCGGGTGACAGGCA
>NW_012106197.1:99171-139647 GCF_000951045.1 Mandrillus leucophaeus
TTCCATCTCCATTTCCCACCCCGATCCAGAGCTGGAGCGTCAGAAACTAATGCTTGGTCTACAAGTTCCCCGACAGCCAACCGTGGGCCTCAGAAAACGTCTTCAGAATGATGTCCACTGACTTTTGTTCCTTCGCAGCGAACCCCAGACCCTGGTCCTTCTGTGAAGCGGTTCAGGCTCTCGGGATGGGCTGGGAATCGGTCCCGGACGCAGCTGTGGCGGATGGTGATGTGGGCAGCAGGTGACCGTCGCACCCTCTTGGTGGAGGGCCAGACCCTGATATCGGCTCTTCTCTTCGCCCTTCGGGGACTTCACTCCCACCGGGCTCCCCAGGGTGGGGGACGCGCTCACCCCGCGAGGGAGGGGCTGCAGTGACCGCGGCATCTGTCCGGAGAACAGAGGCTGTGACGGACGCCGTTGGTTTCTGCATCGTGTAAATCATCATGGCAACAACAAAATGCTCCCCACATATTTTAGTACGAGAGGTGGGGGCAGGGGGCACGGCCTCCTAACCGAGCTGCAGCCCCATCTGGGGAGAATTATGCCGGTGCGGTGTGCAGACCGTAACTCCTCTCCACCTGACAGAGCCGCAGTCCATCTCCAGCTGCTGCAGGCGTCGGGAGGCAGCCCCTTGGCTGCCCTCTGCTCCGTAAATTTCCAACCTGTCCGTGAACCGACATGTAGCACCCCATGTAGGTGAAGCCGATTTGCAGTAAATCCGGGTCAGCCGTGTAATTTAGGGCCTGATGAATCCTTAAAGGGACATCTGGAGAGTCTCTGACTTTGGAGGGGGTTCTCTGAGAAGATTTACTGTGCGCGGAGGGCCGGATCTCCACAGGTAAATGCAAAATAGCTCCGATCCCCCCCAGCTGCATTACAATTCCGTCCTTAGAGCAGCCCTCCCTCAAAATACTCTGTCTGCAGTTTGTAGAGACGTATTTCCTAGACATGACTGCAAATGCCATCAATTAGCATCTTCTCTCGCTGGTCCTCACATCTGAGAAATGCTTATGCAACAGCAAAAGCTATACCCAATGGCCTTGGTATACGGCTGTGTCTTTGCAGTTGCAGTTTTAACCAAAACCCTCTTAAAGGGAGGAAATAACAGTTGGAGGAAGGGAAGCAGAGGAGAGGCCCTGAGGAAGGAAGGAAAACCTCCCAGCACAGTGACTGGCTCCTAGTGGAGATTTCCAACCCCAACCCCACGCCCCCATCAGAAGCAGCATTTGCAAATCAGCTCTTTGTCATGAGGCTTAGAATTGGGGGGTTAAAAAGGAGTTATGTGGGTTAAAAACCACTCATTTGAACAGTGCATCATCTGGCTGCTTCTTTTTTCTCCTTTAGGTAAACGCAACTTGGTTTTGAGTATAACGAGTACAAACTTCTGCAGAAATAGAGGGGACTCAGGCCTACTTAGAAATGAGTTTTTAGGAAGTCATTCATGACAAGCAGACAACAAGGTGCCCGCTATTTAAATGAGTTGGACGTTATGTTTTAGGATTGGAGCGGGGGAAGGGAAGTTATATTCCAACAGTTTCAAGTAGTTTCTAATCTTTGCAAATACGGCTATAAAGACTTCTCTGAAGGCTCTCCAGAGAGTGGGCCCCTGAGTACACACACATTTAGGAGGAGGTATTGAGCATTCACGGTGCTGTGGCTGGAGGTCGCTCCATTTTTGTGGGATAAAGGCTGGGCTGAGGGTAGAGTGTGACAGTGTGTCCAGCAACTGGCTTCTGATAAATACAGCAATGATTTTGTGTTTCAGGTCAGCATGGAAGGTGACCTGTGCCTGCAGGTCGCTGAGCAGCAGAGGCCATGCCAGTCAGCTGGCCGGGTCTCGCCTTTCTGTCCCAGCACGGTTTGCACGGAGGAGCCTCTGACTGTTCCAGCACAGTTTGCATGGAGGGGCCTCTGTGCAACACCATCTGGAAGCACAATGTCTGGGTCTGGGTCGAAGGATAAGTGCATTTGAAGGTTTTCGGTTCTGGTATTGCCATGGTGCTCTCCGCATGGGCACCTGGCCCATCTGCTATCGCCACGGTGCTCTCCACATGGGCACCCGGCCCACAGGCATCACCCAACCTCCGTCCTCTCTTCAGCTGTATCAGTGCTGGGCTGTTGTTTAACAACGGGAACTTGGCGTCTCACAAGTTCTAGAGGCTGGAAGTCAGAGACTGAGGTGTCAGCGGGACGGTTTCACAGGGAGGCCGGGAAGGAGGATCTGCTCCTGCCTCTCCCGAGCTGCTCGTCTCACCAGCGGCTTCAGTGTCCTTGGCACGAACAGCCTCGCCCTGATCTCCCTTCACCGTCACGCGGGGCTGTCCTCGTGTGCATCATCGGCACGCACTCTCCTTTCTGTGAGGACATCGGTCGTACTGCATTAGACTGGCGGCCTCCTCTCCACCGAGCACCCCTGCAGGAAACTTATTTCCCAGTTAGGTCACATTCTGAGGGGCTGGGGTCAGGACTTCAGCGTATGAATTTTCGGGGGGATGTGATTCAATGCAGAGTCCTCACCCCCATGGTCTGCGCTCACACAGAGGCCTCTGCTGACCTCATCAGTGAAAGACCCACTGCGGCATTCCCATCCGTGTTCACGGGGTTTCGGGGAGGCTGATATTTTCTGGTGGAAAGCATGAGTTTGCTCCTTCCTTTCCATAACTAATAAACACTGGATTAATTCAGGCTTTGGCTGAAGCCCTGGGTGGAGCGAACAATTCCAACCAAAGTTAGGGCAAAGCTGAATCATCCCCCGTACGAAGTCGACGGTGAGCAGCCTCCACTCAAACACCTGCTAGACTAACATCATCACTCTTCTGAGGGAGGCGACAGAAATCATTCATAGACTCAAAAAATGAGGGAGGCGACAGAAATCATTCATAGACTCAAAAAACAATGCAAGGTGGCAAGTGAAAGTGGCAGTGCATTGAAACAGATGAAAAGAAGTTATCCAATCTGAAGAACAGGATAAAACATAGAAAAATCTTGAGAAGAGTATCAGTATAGAACTTTAGGACAACATCATGTGATCTGACGTGTACATACTTGGAGCTCCAGAAAAGGAGAAAAATTGGAGCAAATAAAAATATTTTTAAAATAATGTTTGAATTTTTTTCAGTTTTGGTGAAAATATTAACTTACAGATCCTAGAAACTCAGCAAAACCATGTGAGTTTAATAAAAAGAAAGCCACACCTGCACATTGTAGTCAAAGAAATGAAGATCAAATATAAAGGAAAAATAAAAAAGCATCTGGGGGAAAACAACATCACAGTCAAGTAAAAAGGCTGTGGAATGATAGCAGACTCTCTCCAGAAACGCTGGGGGCAGATGGCAAGGGAGTGCATTTTTAATGCTGAAAGAAAAATAACAATAAAACACTGAGAACCAAGAATTCTGTCTGCAGCAAAATTCTACATACATTGTAAATGAAGGCCTAGGGAAATAAGCCCTGGTGGAAACTGGGATTTACAAATGAGAAAGAGGAACGCTAAAAATAGTAAATATAGGAATAAACATAAATAAACTTTCTTTTAATTTCCTTAAAAGACAAATTATTGTTTAATGCGAAAGATGTATGAGATGTATCACATATACATATGTAAAACAGAGGATTGAGCACAGAAAATAGAAGAGTAAAGAGAATTTTGAATGGTAAACATCTTAATTTTACACTGAATTTTATTACAATTGTCAAATTTTTAATTTTACATTAATCACTCTAAGTAGACTGTGATAAGTTCAGGATAGATGTAATTCCTTGAGCAAACACATTTAAAAGGTTATAGATAATGAAATACAGAGGAGCGACAACAGAACTCTGAAAGAAATAACTGCAGATGGTTGGGGAAAATGTGGACCAAAGTTAAATGTGTCAAATACAAAACACACAGCAAACTGGTCATACAACATCAATCATTTATTTAAAGTGAATAGATCCTGGGCAACATAGGGAGACCTCATCTATGAAGACATTTTTTAACTGGCTGGGTGTGGTGACAGGTGCCTATCGTTCCAGCTACTCAGGAGGCTGAGGCTGGAGGGTCACTTGAGCCCAGGAGTTGGAGGCTGCAGTGAGCTATGATCCTGCCACTGTGCTCCAGTCTGGGTGACAGAGAGAGACCCTGCCTCAAAAAAAGTAATTAATTAATAATAAAGTAAATGACTTAAATTTTTTAGTAAAAAGTTTTCTTTAAGGCTAAATGGAAGATGGAGACTCAACTACATGATGGCAATTTTAAATACGCAGCTTGAATGAAAGGATGGCGATGAGGCACCTTGCAGACCGTGGGCTTGAGAGGGCGGGCGTGGCATCAGCCTCAGACTGACAGACATCACTGCGAGGAAGTACTGGTGTTATCAGAGACCAAAATAAATGCTTAGTGATAATGGCTGGTCAGTACCAGGAAAACTCACAAATCTTACGGGTGTGCACCTACTCATGGAGCTTCAACAGGTATGATGCAAAAACTGCCAAAACTAAAGGGAGAAACGGAGAGAGTCACACTCGCAATGGAAACGTTAACAGCTGAGTCTCAGTACTTGATGGACAGAAGCATCAGCAAGGGGACAAAGCACTGAGAGATAAGACAGAGCGCCGAGGCTTAACTGAAATACTCAGAGCATCTTAGTGCAAAACCTGTAGGATACGCATCCCAGTAAAGTAAAAACGGAATGGTCCCCAAATAGACCACAAGCTGGGCAGCAAGTCTCAGTAAATTTCAAAAGGTTTAAATGATGCATTTATGCTCTCTGGTTATAAATAAATCAGTGTAAAAGTTAATAAAATATATAGAAAACTCCTCCATATTAGAAAACACCGCACACACGTCTAAAAGACTCCTGGGTCAAAGTGCAAGTCCAAAGGGAAACTCGAGAATATTTCAAGCTGGTGACGCATGACAGCATGCCGAAATGTGTGGGATGCAGTTAATGTGGGGCTCACGGGGAAATTTATACATTTAAGTGATTATATTAGGAAGGAATAAATATTTAAATTAATTAGCCAAGCCAGGGGTGAGTCAACAAACTTCTGCAAAGGGCCAGAGGGTACCTATTTCCGGCCTGCAGGCGGTGTGATCTCCCACACCACTGCCCTCCACTGTGGCTGCCATCCTGCACCAGCAGCGCCCGCACACGAATGGGCGTGGCTGTGTTCAAATAAACTTTACTTACGGGCACTAAAATTTAAATTTCATATACTTTTCATATGTCATAAAATAGTATTATTCTGATTTTTCCAACGTTTTAAAATGTAAAATGCATTCTCAGCCTGTGGGACACACACATCACAGTATAACTGTGCAATACCGAAAACACCACCCAGAAGATAAGGAATGAATCAGTGACGGGTGCAACAGCGTGGGTTACTTACAGAAACACTATGTGAGACACAAGAGAACAGACTAAATTGGATTCAATTTCATCTGCAGGAAGCACCAACACAGGCAGAATGAATGTGTGGTGATACAAATGAGAAGAAGGGTTAAGACTGAGGGCTGTGTGTTGTTTCCTTTTGGCGGGGAGAAAGCACAGTACCCATTTTAGGAGAATAAAACTGCTCTGTCTTCGTAGGAGGGGTGGTTACATGGGTGGATACATTTTTCAAAACCCATCAAATGTACATCAAATTGTGCAATTCATTGCCATTTTTACTTCCATAAGAAACAAATGAAAGGAAAAAACGAACGTAGAAGATTGCGAGCTACCCTCTCTGCTCCTTTCCGCGTCTACAACGGGACAGTCCTTTGTTAATCGCCGGTCCATCTGTCTGCCAGCAGAACACAGACCCTATCTCACCTCTTCACCACAGCGTCGGGACAGTCCTGCCTATTCAAGCTAGAAGTCACTTTCAGTTTTGCAGACAGTAACCAAGGAGGAACAGAAAAGAGAAAATACATTGGAGAGAAAAATCCCCTTAATTTCTTTTTCAGTTTTGATTTTTCAACAGCCTTTGAGTATAAAATGAACACAAAGTAAAACCTCTCACAACCTGGCGGCAGTGATTAACTCACCTTCTCCCATGTTTCTAGCAGCGCTGGGACTTCCCTGGCTCCCAAGGCCTGTGGTGACAGAGTCCCATTGTCCTCTTCATCTTCCTCTCATTTTCACCTCAAATTCCAGGCTCCTGCAAGATTGCTTCCCACTTCTCCTAACCACCTCCTAAGCGCAGCTGGTCTCTCCAGAAGCTGGATCACGTCAGGCCCTAGGTTGAGGAAGATTAGGCAGCACTGATCCTGTACTGCTGGGTTTTAGGAAGTCACTTATTCACCCCTGAGATCCTCAATGCCAGCAGCGTTTACTCACCCCTGAGATCCTCAATGCCAGCAGCGTTTACTCACCCCTGAGATCCTCAGTGCCAGCCGCGTTTGCTGTGCCATGAGTCCCTCCCAGTGTAGGAAAACAGAGATGCATTCTTGGCCCCAGGAAGGGCAGGCTCAGGCCGGCTTGTTTTTGTGAAGGATTATGCAGGGTTTGTATTTGAGGGATTCGTACAATTTATAGGATTGCTCACTAGCTCAACCACACAGTGCTCCAGATGGAAATAACCCACAGGAACGTTGGCAGTTTCAGTGCACGTGAAGAAACCAACAGGAGTTAGCGAGAGGGACCTCTGAGGCCTGGCGTGCAACCCCATGTTCTTATGTAGTCTAGAATTATCCGAGTACTTGAGAGTTTCAAAAATCTCCTCTAGAATGGAGAGAGCCAAACATATCTGAGTTTGCCTAAACTAAATCTCGGAGATCTCAGGTACTGACGTGGGGTGGGTCAACCCCAAGACTTCATTAAGCATTTTCAAGGGTATGTTGTTACAAGGAATGAAATCAACAATTATGAGCTATCGTCCTTCTCCCGTGGGCCCAGGAATTGCTGACCCCATCAAGAACGGCCTGGAGTCTCCAAAGAGTAAGGTTTCTGGAGAGCCCTTTCCATCTGCTGTGTCCACTCTCCTGGTCTTGGAGAAGCCAAGGGTTAGGGGATCAAGGAAGCCTCATGTGACCCCACATGGGCCTGAAGGCACCTCCACCAGCCAGATCACTGGGATAAGGCTATCATCTTACAGAGAGCCACTTTATGGTGGATTGCTAAGAAAATCAGACCACTGCAAGCAAAGGGAGAAAAATGTAAAC
Organism: Mandrillus leucophaeus; assembly: GCF_000951045.1. Lineage (NCBI taxonomy): Eukaryota > Metazoa > Chordata > Mammalia > Primates > Cercopithecidae > Mandrillus > Mandrillus leucophaeus. The sequence continues at coordinate 106,301 of NW_012106197.1, forward strand.
ACTATATTCAAGTTTGCAAAGTTTATTTGGCTTTATTTTATTTGCTGTCATTGCCTTTGTTGAGAGTTTGGAGCTTATAAAGGGATAAAATGGTCAAGTTGATGATATTCTCTAGTAACATTCAACTACTAAGGGTATAAAATAAATTGCAAAGTTCTATAACTATAGACACGCCGACTTGTCCTAAGATATGGAAAGGATTAAAGACATAGATTTGCATCTTGGTCCAAGAAAGGCAGCTAAGACTATATAAATGTATATTCATTTAAGTTTTTGACAATGGAAATAGATCCTCTAGATAGGTCTTTGTTTTCATTTCAAAACCTCCTTTGCAAACTATCCCCAAAATTAATTTAAACAGATCTAAGGCTTGAAACCACCTTTGTTGAAATGACTTTAAGATAGATGATCCTTTCATCAGCTGAGTAGCAGAAACAATATAAATATGCACCAGCAGGCTTCATTTATAGACTCGCTTATCCACAAAAACAGAATCTTCTCTCTCTATTCATAATTGCCTGTCTCTGGCATAAAGGGTAGAGTAGAGTAAAACACACTTTGATAGAAAATAAGTTCCCAGAATGAAAAATGTCAGTGTGTACCTGCTCCCCAGTCTCCCTAGGACATGTCTGAATGCCCAGCAGCCCCACTGCAGAATCCAGGCTCCCTCTCACCTGTGCACGCCACCTGGCCTGTCCTCCCCCAGCCTGGGGTGTCTGCAATGCACCACCCAGGCGGTGTGGCCAACAGGCAGTGCAGGGAGCGTCCCTGTGGTCTGGAGGAAGGTGGAAGGCCTGCCTAGGAGCACCTTGCTGTGACAGCTGTGAGTTTACCTGATTTTTTGTTGTTGTTGTTAGTATTACTTTATTCACAGCAAGAATTGTAATCAGTCTGTCTTACTGAACAAAAGATAGAAAAAGAATGGAGGAAAATCTCTGTCTTCAATGAACTAAAGAAGTGGCTGCATCCTGTGGGTGGTTTGCCCTGAAGAATGACTAACAAATCTTGTGCACGAGGGACAGAGACCTGGAGACAAGAGGAGCAGCAGATTTGGGGAGAGGCTTACAATAAAACAAACCCAAACAGAAACCCTGAGCTGGTCACATGAACACCACCACCCCCAGATCCCCAAATGTCACCCTAAACTCTAGCAGAGAATAAAACATTATTCCGTGAGGACTGCCAACACCTGCCTGCAGGGCTCTCTGCATGACCACCCACCCCCACGGAGGGACGGGCCGTGAGATGCAGGCCCATGACCACATCTGCAAGGGACGGCCCCAGCAAGGGGGGGTCTTCAGCCAACAGCTGGCCCTGGTCTCAAAGAAATAAAGCAAGGGTGGCCTCCCCAAAAGATTCTCCAGAAGGAGCCGTATGCGTTTAAAGATGGGACTGCAGAACCGCAAAGGAGACAGGAGCAGGGAATGGAAGCTTCAAAGGCAAATTCCACATCCAAAAGAACAGAGTGATTTGAGAAAAGATCGCTGATGTTTCTGAAAAGGTAAGAAAAAACTTGAACAGAATATAATATTTAAAGACTCAATTAAATAAATACCTTTGTGGCCTAAATTATTTCCCAGGAAATAAGTGATACAAAACATTCAGCCTAAAAATGTCCCAGTGAAATTGCTAAATTAAGCAGAAAAATGATTATAAAATAAATTTAAAACTGAACATGCACAGAGGAAATTCAGGCAGGACTGAAACTCCCTACAGAGTCTCGTGACAGAAGAAACAAAGGCATTTTAAGCAGAGATCTCGGGAGACTGACACAGAAGAATCTTATTCCACCGATTTTTCTAAATTTTAAAGGAATCGAGCTCAAGGTATAGAGGACTAAACTCTGTTCCTTTGTTTTTTATCTTTATTTTTGTTTTATTTTTGTTTTTTCTCTTGCCCAAACTTCTATCTAAGAGGCCTGGGACCATAACGTCTTGTTAAAGGAGTTTCTGTGTTAAGCTGGCACCATGTGGCCGACTTTCCAGCCTGAGTGTGGACCAGGGTCCTGTGACAGCTGCAGACTGTCCATCTCAACTCCAGCGTCCCTCTCTCCTGACTTTGTCTTTAGACAACAGCTTAACCCTTTCAACCAACTGCCAGCTCGAGAATCCCTACAAGCCACCTGTCTCCTGGAAGGCCCTGCTTTGAGATGTTCTGCTTCTTTGGGGTAAGCTGATGTATTGATTATGATTTCACCTGCAATTCCTGTCCCCCTGAAATAACCAAACTGTCACCCAATGGCCGCAGGCACACGCCCAGGACCTCTTGAGACTGTTTCCCAGGCCACCGTCACTCAGAATAAACCTCTTTAAAAATACTTTGGCAGCATTTGGGTTTTCCATCATCAGTATATAAACCCAAAAATTATTATTAAAGTTACTTGAATATAAATAAAACAATATAAAAAATGAAATAATAACTAAGAAATGGTGACATCATGTAAAAGAACTGGAGGTAAACTGTGCACCATTATTTTGAGGTAATTTAAGATACACTAAGCCTAAACCATATGAATAATCCCTGCAGCATAAAAGCGTAAATGTCACGTATTTTGAAATCTAAAAATGAAAGTGCCGCCTATACAAATTAGGCAGTGAAATAAAGGTTATGTGGGGGTTACTTTTTATTTCCTCATCTGTTATAGAAAAGCATCAAAAGGTGCTTTCAAAATGTCAACAATGTTGAAGGAAACAACTAGTTTCTTAGCATTCTGCATTTTTATTAACCATATAAGATTTTTCGGGAAAACATTTATTAATGTAAATAATTTTGACCAGAACTCATTTTTTAGAATATTTTTTCCCATCAATTTCAGTTTTCAAATTATATTGAAAATCAAGCATTTAATAACGTTTTAAATGTGTCTCTGCTTACCCAGCTGTCTCTCTAGCTTTACAATGTACCTCTTCCTTCCTGTCCCACACGCCACAGACAGGAGGAAGCCCAGCAAAGACGGGAGAAGAGCCCCGGCTGCCCCAGGTCAAGCTGTCCAACCGCAGAAGCAGGAGGTAAGCAAACGGGGGCTTTAAATCTCAAGGTCTAGGGTGGTTTGCCACCCAGCAAAAGCTAACCGACCACCAGGTAATGACGCCTTCCCGAGTCCCTCGTCTATGAAACATGGATTAAAATAATGACGATCCTTCCGGGTTGTTAGCAATGCATGAAACCATGTCCCACTTAGGACTTCGCCCACTTCTTGGCTGAGCCTGTCAAAGGGCAATGATGATTGAGGAAGGAAGGCCACTGTTTTGGCCTCCATGACACCAAGCACCTGAGGACCCAGCTCATTAGTGCGGGAGGAAAGCGTTCTCCCATCTCAGCTGCTTCCTGGCGCTCCTGCCTTGAGGCACCAGATTCCTCACCAATACCCAGGCTGCAGGTGAACCCAGCTGTCTACTGGAAGACCAAGAATGGGCAGAGAATTCAGGAAATGCCCATGGGGCGCGGTTGCCCAGGGCTCTGCAACCTCCTCATCCCAGGGATGTTACCCCCGGCCAACGCCTTTCCCAGCTGGAAAACAAAGCTCACTCATTTTTTATTCCCTTTGATTTTTCACATGATCCTAATCTACTTTGGACAAAATATTCTTCTATTTCACTTTGTGTTCCTTTGATTGCATTCTACTTAACAACTTCTTGTAACTCATCAGTTATGTTCAGGAAGCAAATATTTTCATGAAAGAAGGAAGTTTGAAATGGAAATGTTCATCTTTAAATGCTGAGGGCATAATGAGGCATATTATCAAATGACTCATGGCTCTGAACATGAGGGTAAGAAGAAAGGAAACCAGGGAACGGTATCACCATGGCTGTTTTGAATCCACATGGAACATTCAGGGAGAGTGAAAGGGAGAGGAGGAAGTGTGAGGATTTGTCTCCAAGAGTTACTTCCAGACTCTTGACTGTGAAGGTCTATTTTTAATCGATCTTGTAACAGGAAGGGAGAAAAAAAAAAAAAAAACAGGCAATAACAAGTAAAAAGAGATTCTAATATTGGAAAAAAATCTGTCCAGTGATGTGTTCTTTAAATGTCAAGCAATCAAAGATGTTAGGGAAAAGTTCAGGAAGTGAAATAGAACATCCCTTCTGGTAAACATAGAAGAACTAGTGGCTTTTAACATGTTTGGAGAGATCTCCTATCTGCCCAGCTGAGGAGAAGGAACGTCTACTTCAGGCAGTGCAGTTACGTTTGTTAATTTCATCTATTATAGTTAATATGCAGGTCAGCTGACTTTCCCTTGAAAAGTTATTTGGTGGAAGCACCTTTATGTTATTTCTTTCTAGAGAAGTATATGTACAATCCCATAAAAATCCCTTTTTAGACTTAATTTTCTTAGAAAACAAAAGTATCTCAGTAGTGCCCATTTGTTTTGTACCCATTCTCAAGCATAACAGTGGTAGTGTTCACTACTGACATTAACAAGATTAGAACTCACGCCTGAGATGACTGAAAGACGGGCAGAAGTGCTCGTGCCTGGGATTAACCACGCTGGTGCTCCTTCCTGCCAGGGACATAGTATTCCCTCCTGAGGCAGACATAGTGGCAGACGTAGTGTTCCTTCCTGAGACGGACGTGGCGCTCCTTCCTGAGGCGGACGTGGTGCTCCTTCCTGAGGCGGCGGACGTGGCGCGTGGCGGACGTGGCGCTCCTTCCTGAGGCGGCGGACGTGGCGCTCCTTCCTGAGGCGGACGTAGTGTTCCTTCCTGAGACGGACGTGGTGCTCCTTCCTGAGGCGGACGTAGTGTTCCTTCCTGAGGCGGCGGACGTGGCGCTCCTTCCTGAGGCGGCGGACGTGGCGCTCCTTCCTGAGGCGGCGGACGTGGCGCTCCTTCCTGAGGCAGACATAGTGGCAGACGTAGTGTTTCTTCCTGAGACGGACGTGGTGCTCCTTCCTGAGGCGGCGGACGTGGCGCTCCTTCCTGAGGCAGACATAGTGGCAGACGTAGTGTTCCTTCCTGAGGCGGCGGACGTGGCGCTCCTTCCTGAGGCGGACATAGTATTTCTTCCTGGATTAATGTGAGTCGTATTCTTTTGTGGAATTGTTAGGGGTAGGAATTATTTCTGAGAATGAGTGTCTTGTTTTGCAGAGAGCTGGAATAATATTGGCAGTAATTATTGGTCATTACCAATTAATGTAATTCGTAATTATTACCTAATAATTGTTGTCTGTTTCCTCACCAGTATGGATTAATTTATGGTCTGGATTTCTGAATAGAGAAACAGCATATGTTGTCTTCAAGAAATGAAGTCTCCTTTAAACCAATAAAATATTTAAACTTGTACATGGAAATGTTTTGCTTTTGTTTTGAAAGCACAAAATTGAGGTTGTATCTGAAACACTAACTTTAAGTCTGTGGGGAAAGATGTGGCTGTAAATGCCAGCTGTAAATGCCAGCTGTAAATGCCAGCTGAGCCTGCATCTTTCACAGGTCGGCCTGACAATCCTCTCAGGAGGCCTCTTGCTCCTTAAACTCCGTCTTCCTGAGTAACCTAGAAGTGAAGTTTGTAGTCACAGCCTTTTGGGAGTCACGCCACCGGCGTATACAGCCATGATCCCATCTCAAGCTCCATATTTTAACACAAATATCCTTCTGTCAAAATATCTCATATGAAGACATGCGGTTCTTCCTTTTTCCCTCTTTGTTTGAGTTAATAAACTTGTTCTCAAGCTACTTTAAGAAAAATTTCACATTACAGGGTACTAGTCACTATACAATCGTGGCCAAAAGAAAAAACTCAGCCTTCAGAAAGTTCTACAGATTGAACACGGAACACCCTTCACTCTCACTAGGCCCACAAATTGTTAACATTTTATCACACACACATTTTGGAAGATTTTAGCTGAATAACTGGAGCATTATTGGCAGACATCGAGGCAATCCGCTCTAAATAATTCATCATCTAACTCCTGGTAATAAGCACATTCTCCTGCACATCCGCCCTAGGTAATTCAGAACCTGTCTCCTGGTAACAAGCACATTCTCCTACGCAGTCTAGTTTTCCAATCACATCTTCTTCTCCACGGGCTCCTTCCTGGACTTTAAGTTGTGTTCAGGCTCCTGACTCTGAGCTCACCTTCCTCCATCTTTCACGATATTGGCATTTTGAATACTCCAGAATAAGGCTGGGCACAGTGCCTCATGCCTGTAATCCCAGTACTTTGGGAGGCTGAGGCGAGAGGATCACTTCAGCCCAGAGACCAACCTGCGTAACTGTATTAGTCTGTTCTCATGCTTCTAATAAAGACATACTTGAGACTGGGCAATTTCTAAAGGAAAGAGGTTTAACTGACTCACATTTCCACATGGATGGAGAGGCCTCACAATGCTGGCAGAAGGCAAGGAGGAGCAAATTACATCTTACATGGCAGCAGGCAAGAGAGTTTGTGCAGGAAAACTCTCATTTATAAAACCATCAGATCTCATGAGACTTACTCACTATCACGAAAACAGTCTGGGAGAAACCTCCCTCATGATTCAATTATCTCCACATGGCCCCACCCTTGACATGTGGGGATTAATTCAGTTCAAGGTGAGCTTTGGATGGGGACAAATAGTGATATCTCATCTCTACAAGTATTTTTTTAAAAAATTAGCTGGGCATGGTGGTGCCTGCCTGTAGTCCCAGCTACTCAGGAGGCTGAGGTGAGAGGATCACCTGAGCCTGGGAGGCAGAGGCTGCAATGAGCTGGGATTGTGCCCCTGCACTCCAACCTGGATGACAGAGTGAGATCCTGTCTCAAAACAAACAAACAAAACAAAAAACCTCCAGGAGAGTTATTTTGCTAAATTCTCTTGAATTTGGATTGAGTGTGTTCTTCTCATGAGATTCAGCATAAATAATTTCTGGGGCAGGATTGTTACAAAAGTGGTATTGGGTCCTTCTCAGTGCCCTAAATGGCAGCAGGATGTCGGACTGCTCCCTCGGCGGCGATGCTGATGCTGAACTTTTGTTTAAAGTGGTGTCCACCAGGTTTATTCATTTAAAAATACTTCTTAACTCTAAAATTAATAAGCATTGATATGTATAATATCATCTCTGGGATGACATTTCAATGCTATGTAAATATGTCATTCACCAATCATCTTTTACCCAATGATGTTGCATCCATAGATAACTCTTATCTGAATCTATATTACAATGGCCATAGGGAAATGGATTTTACTATTTCTAGCATTCTTTTATGCTTATTAATATTAATTCTTCCATTAGACACACCCTCACACAACATGCAGGGATGGAGGCAGGGGCGTCGTTCATTAAAGAGAACAGTGCCAGTGTTGACCCGTAGGCCTTTTTATTTTACTTTTTTATGTGGCCTGTGAAGCTCCTTCCAGCTGGCCCTGTGTCATGTCCACGCGTCCCACCCAGTTTAAAGTGCTCTTCACACCCGGATCCCGTTTCCATCCTGCAAGCAGCCACCCAGCTTTGAATGTTGCTGAAGGTCTACACACAGGTTGCCTAGTGTCCTTAAGCTTCACTTTTCTCAGGTGCAAATTTGCAGGTTTTGGGCTAGGTGAGCTACAGCTTTGCCAGCTGCAATAATGTGAGGATGTACACCTGCTCCAGAAGGGTGTGGACACCTGGAGCCCTCTCCCTGCCTTCCTCCCTCCTTCCTTTCTTTCTCTCTCTCTTGTTTTTTTGTTAATCTTTCATGTTTTGCAGCTAAAAATATTTTAGGGCAGGAGCCTCACATCTCATGGTGCGTCTTGTTTCGTAAATGAATAGGAAGAAGACAAGGAGGAGTTCTCTCCGTTCCTGCCTGGTTGTAGGGGCCAGGAAGGGAGTTGCTCCCACCCTCCCATTGAGGGCTGGATAAGTCCCCAACTCACAGCTGGGCTTCCCCTGAGCCCAGAGGCCGCAGGGCTAGCAGGTGGCCTGAGGTCTGCAGACAGGGCCACCAGCCCCATGACAGTTTACAAATGCCACGACAACGCAAGGAAGTTACTCTATGTGGCCTAAAAAGGGGAGGAGCCCTCAACTCTGGGAATTGCCCACTCCTTTCCCAGGAAACTCATGAATAATCCACCCCTTGTTTAGCATGAAATCAAGAAATTGTCATAATTTCTCTCAGGGCTGCTCTGCCTGTGGAGTAACCATTGTTTTTTCCTTTACTTTCTTAATAAACTTGCTTTCACTTAAAGGAAAAGAAAAGGAAAAAAAGTATTCACTGGTCTTTGATGACAGGAACGTTCTCTTTCAAGCATCCTCCAGCTGGGACCTGAACTCTGGAAGCCTGTGGCATGCAAATGCTTGGCCTCCAGACAGTGGAGGTGGCATTTTATCAGGTGAGACCCGGCTTTGGTGACATTGGGAGGTGAGTGGCTGCCTGGCATCCAGAGAGGGAGTCCACAAGTCCACAAGTCACCAATCGGGGAGAAGGGCCTGTCTCTCAAGCACAGCATTTTCCTAGTGGAAGAGGATGGGGTGCTGGGCAGTAGGACCAAAAGAGGATCAGGGAGAGGGTCCAGGGAGTGAGCACTTGGTCATCTTCAGGAAGCAGGGCAGCAGAAACTGGGCATCCGACAAAGCCTCTTTCCTCTCCCTCCCAGGCACTCAGGACCTCACCTCTGCTGCCCTCGTGGTGAGCGTGGCCACGGGCCTGGGTCCCCCAATGGGCAGCAGAAACTGGGCATCCGACGAAGCCTCTTTCCTTTCCCTCCCAGGCACTCAGGATCCCACCTCTGCTGCCGTCGTGGTGAGCATGGCCACAGGCCTGGGTCCCGCAATGGGCAGAGTGGGAGCCACATCAGCTGCTTCTCAGTGTGGCCGTGGGACCCCCGGGCAGTCATGGGAGCTGTGTCAGGCCTTGGGGGCACACCCTGAGTTTGGCAGAGCCCCTGAATCCGATCAGCAGGTGGACTCCCCTGTGGTGAGAGGTCAAGCGCACCGCGTTAAACTCTGGGTTTTTGGGTAAATTTGGTTCAGCTCTTCATGTTCCCTTCACCAAAGTGGTCGCCGTGGGTCTTGGGGCAAAGAACTGAACTTAGGAACTAAAGCAGAATTTCAAAGGGCAAGCACAGTAGAACTGCAGCTCTTGAATGTTTAAAACTTAAACTGTTGGGTTAATTTTTCTTACAAATACACTTATAGGAGGAGTGCAGCTTTATTAATAACTACATCAGTAGCTTTAATAAAATCTGCATCATTCCTTTATGTAAAGTGGGTTAATTAGGACTTGATCAGGAGCATAGCTAGTAAGTTATGAGCAGTTACAATGAATAGAAATTCATCTTCACAATCTTGTAGAAGACATATGGCTTCCTATTAAAAAATTAGGCTCAATAGTTCTTATAAACAGTCCTTAGGAATCTGTAAGAATTAGAAAACACAAACTTGCAGGAAAACTGTCCCCAAGGAATTCAGGGAGAAGCTCTAATTCACCACAACGTCACAGAACATGAGTGCAGGTGCACAGGCTTAGCTGACTTTGACCATCTCAGGTATTTTCCAGCCTTTTCCTTACCCAAGTAACACTGGTGAGGACCTGGACTTCCTGCTGGGAGGCCCTCTCACAGTGCTGAGCCAGGCTCTCCCCAGACCCAGGAGGCTCTGGGTGAACTGCAGGGTGAGCCTGGGACTGGGTTCCCCAGATCTGGAGCACCCATCGGAGTGCTGGTCCCAGTACTGAGATGGAGTGGGCAGGTCACCCCCAGACCCTGCATGGGAGTCTCCTCAGATACTCCTGTGAGGAGCACCCCAAGACGTCTGCATGGGGATTCCCCTCAGACACCTGGTTGGGGAGCCCCCTTTGTTCCTCTGAGGAGGGTGAAAAAGTTCCTCAGCTCCTTCTGGGCACCCACCTTCCCGTCCCGGTTGAGTGAGGGATGGGGGTTGGGGGCCCCACTTCTCCCTTCTCCCAAGGCTCCCATCCTGCTCAGGCCTCTGGGAGGGCAGAGCCCAGCAAGGCCTCCTGAGGGCAGGGGCTTCCCAGTGCTGGGGAGTGGAGCAGACATCCCAGGCTCACCCTCTGCAGGGGCTCCTGGGTTCCCACCAGCCCCCGGCCCCTTTACCTCCTGAAACAGCCCCTGCCCAGGTCAGGGCGTCCCAACCCCTCCCTCCCCAGCTGCAGAGGCCAGGAGGAGTCTGGAGTCAGAGTCCTCTGCAGGGTTCTATAGGGTGACAAAGGTGACCCAGGCCATTTAAGAACGGTTTTATTAAAGCAAAACACACTCTCCTGGTTTCAAGGCAATTAAGAAATGCTATCAAGAGGCATGTGCAGGGGAACAGCCCCGTACTCATGACCCTGGAGGCCGCTGTCCACCCGCAGGTGTCTCTGGCGTGGAGGGAAGACGCCCATCATGCAGGCAGAGAACAGGAGACAAGGCCAGCGGTCACACCCAAGGTCCCAGCTGGGGCCCAGCCAGGACAGGAGGCCCTTCTCAGCTCATTCCGGGGAAGCACAGCCCAAATCCAACCACAAGGAAACATCTGGAAAAAAGTGGGGGGGGGCGGCATTGTGTAAAAAACTGGAAGGGAGTTTTATTCTGCAAAAATGGAAATGTCATTAAAGAAACAGCTCTGCCAGAGCAGACAGAGGCATCGTGCAGACGCTGCTCACTGTGGCTCCATGGGCCAGCACCCCGTCCTGACGGACTGAAGCACTCCAGGTAAAGGGTCACAGCATGTGCAACCTACGTTAAGAGTGCTTAGGTACTGACTGATGTCAAACATCCTCTCCTCACTTCCTTGCTGATACAGCAAATGAGAGACGAGAAACACAGAACAGTCTGGGGATGGGGGAGGTCTTTCTACATTGCTTGCATATTTTCTCCAAGCTTGGAATTCCTTCCAATGAAAGAAGAAAAAGCAGTAAGTACAAGTTTTTAGGTTACTGTTCAGGCTTATGTAAATCCAGATGCCACGTGTCGGATGTGCGTGCTGATTTTGGCCCATGATTGTGGTTAATGTGTGGATAGAGGCTCAAATGTGTTTTCAGAATTGGCTTGCTGCTTCAAGTCACATAAAAAGTTAAAGTTTAGCCTGTGGATGGCCTGGAATCCTGGAAATTTCAGTGGAGACTAAGGATGATGCACTGTGTAGAATCCTACTTGGTCACACGTCCATCATAAGGATCCACCTGTGTATCTAGCAAGTGACAAAGGCAGGCAGGACCAGCCGTACTGTGGACACGATGCCCAACGGGACTCGCCTGCCACGACGTCAGGTGACCTTGACAACCAGTGGTCACCTGGCTCCAGCTTCAGTGGGTACGAAGCTGAAGTCACACATGATGAGTGAGATCTGGGACCTGCGGCACTACATGGTGTTTACAGTAACGGCAGTGCGGTGCACATTGGTGGACTCACATGTGCTGTGAGTCTTAACACGTGTTAAGAGGATAGACCTCATGCTAGCTTTCTTACCAAAACCAGACAAAATGAAATAAAGCAAAACACAAAGGAACACAGGAGAACTGTGGAGGTGGTGGATGTGTAGTGCCTTGGTTGTGGAGATGGAACACAGACAAACACAGGAGAATTGTGGAGGTGGTGGGTGTTTAGTGCCTTGGTTGTGGAGATGGTAGCAGGGGTGTATGCACAGGCCCACACTCATCAACATGTGTATATTAAATGTGTGCAACTTTTTGGTATACCAATTATACCTCAACAAAGCTCAATTTTAAAAAAACATTAATGGGGGAACCAAATGGAAAGATGGTCCAACACCCACCATGCAGTGGGAAGCACGTTTGTTTCCAGGCACACGACTGCAAACACAGCACGATGCATCCCTTAGGAAAACACCAGGGCTCGGCCTCCGAGTAGGTTCCTCTGAGCCCACACTTGTCATGCTGACTTTTCCCTGGTAGGAATTGTGGACACAGGCGTCCTTTCCCAGGCCCAGATTCTGCTATTCCTCTTGTTTGGGTAGGAAGAGATGCATCTGTCTCTCTATGCAATTACTCAAAGCTTAATATTCTAGTAATAGTGTTATTTTTACCTCACACATTTTGTCTTAGGATGGTGGTTTTGTCAAAAACATGTGAGGACCTGTATGTTACCTTACTCCAACAATGGAACCTGCCTGTTTTTCTGGCATTCCACCCTGGGGTTCTTCTGCATGGAAACACAGGGAAGGTATTTTCCGATCACATCTCAGAAAGCAGAACTTCGGGTTATGTGCAGCTTGACAAAGTTCCCACAGAAGGCAGCTTCATAAGGATGTTCTGATATTTGCAATATTTTATTTTTAAATTATGCTTCAACAGATTACACATGGCCTAAGTAATGGGGTCGTAACTTAGACCCAAACTCACTGCCTTAAAGTTCCATTTGAGAGACGCCATCGTGCAAAGTTCCCTGAGTCAGTGTTTACGCCCTCCAGGTAGATGGGTGTGAGCCCAGATTTAGATGAGATACAGATACAGGAAGGTATGGATTTAGGTTTAGATATGGACACGGACATATTACCATGTTGGGATTTCAAGGCACATGGGATACATAACACCCAGGAATGAGACCGGATGGTGTCGGTATCACGGCACCAGGATTCGCTGGTAGTCACGGAGACCAGGCGCTGGCAGCATTTCAGATAAAAGGCTGCATTAAGTGGCTTTTGTGTCCATTGCCTCTTGGTGAGATACAGCCTATTTTGATATTTTGTGGACCCTTCACATCATCTGCTGAAAAAGACACCAGTTAATTCGTACCCTAGTGATAAACTCTTATTTGCAGGACAAGCATGCTCTAATGGGGGATAGTTGATCACTCTACAGGCAGAAATCCAACTGGTCGTCTCCTGCAATTGAAATACGGCACAGGCATATGGTTTTTCGCTCCTACTTGCTAGAGGTTCTATGGCCTCATTTATAATAAATAAAACAGGCTGTTAGAGGACAGGGAGCATAAAGTGAGTCCTGAGGGTGCTATTTCGGGCTGGAGAGCGCTAACAGATCCAGATGATGGGAAATTGGCCCTCCCGGGGTCACAGTGACCTGCTCTGCTCACTGATATTCTGTTATCCTCCACACTGACAGCCTAATTTCCAGTCCTTCCAGTCTGGGCGCTTTCTCCCTCAGGTTGTCGGGAGGCTGGCGAGGGCACCTGCACAGCTGAATCCCGAGGCCCACAGCCCGAAGCAGCCACTGTGTGCGTGGATAAAGGGCCACGGGGCACAGACTCACTCAGGACTCCAGAGTAGTCTGCAGGCAGGCTGCCAAGTAGGGCAGACATCAGGCATCTTATGGCCACGTACGTCATGAAACATGAAGCTTTTAGCTGATGTAGTTTTTAAATTAAACTGTTTGCTGTGCAAGCTCCTGTACCTCTCCCTTCAGCACATGTGGGTGAGTGAGAAACAGTGATGCAGCCTGGAAACCAGATGGCAGTTTGTGCTGGGAAACGCCTTGTTAGGCAATCCCATCCCTGCGTGAACATCACAGGACACCCGCCTGGCAGAGCCTGCCGCACACCTAGGCTCCCACACACCTGCCTGGCAGAGCCTGCCGCACACCTAGGCCCCCACACACCTGCAGGGCAGAGCCTGCCGCACACCTAGGCTCCCACACACCCGCCTGGCAGAGCCTGCCGCACACCTAGGCTCCCACACACCTGCAGGGCAGAGCCTGCCGCACACCTGGGCCCCCACACACCCGCCTGGCAGAGCCTGCCGCACACCTGGGCTCCCACACACCTGCATGGATGAGCCTGCTGCACACCTAGGCTCCCAGGCCACAAACCTAGACAGCGCGTGACTGTGCCGAATGCTGCAGGCCACTGTAACACAACAGCACGGTGTGTGTCTAAACACAGAAAAGGGAACGTTGTGAAACAAGGTGAGCGCAGCTGCAAGTCCTGGGTGACGGGATTGTTCAGCTCCACTCTAGTCCCGAGACCACTGTTGCAGACGTGATCTGCTCCTGACCCAGGCGTCGTTAGGTGGTGCACGACTATATTTCCATTCTATCCCTTCCCCACAGCCCAAGCTCTGTGACCTTCTGAGAGCCCGTCGAGTCCCTGGTGTGGTGGAGACCCGATGGGTTAACCAGTATGGGGCGAGCCAGCTTCCCACATCCCATCACCAGACGTGGGCCTGTGAGAGATCCTGGAAGAATTAGTAAATGACAGACACCATAAGTCATAAACCCACTGATTAAGGGTAAAAGCTGGACTACTTTACTAAAATTGTGCAACTGAAGACCTCCTCACGCTGCAGCTCCCTGTGAGACGCGGCTGACGCTGGCGTAAAGAGATGAGGATCTGGCCCCCGACAGGACATGGCCAGGCCCTGGCAGTGTCAAAGCCTGGGAGGATGCTGAGGGATGCTGGCAGGCAGGGAGAAGCCAAGGTCTGTGCCAGTGGGAGCACTGGCCAGTACACTCTGTAGCAAGCGCTGCCAGGGGAAGGACTCTGCACAGCTTCAGAGGAGGGAGCAGAGGCCACTGAAGGTCAGAGCTGAGGGACCTGGGACCGGGACGTGACAGAACAAAGACTCAGGCAGCAGTCCACCAGGAGAAGCATCCGCCAGGTGGATACGGGGAAAAAAGACGTGTGCACCGTTATCCCAACATTTATAAAATAATGTGGAGGAGACCTGTGGCCAGCACTGGAAAGCAAGAAATGAAGGCAAAGGGTCGGGAGGTGGAAATCAGGCTGAGAATTCCAAACACGAATGCTGGTCGGGGGAGGCTGAGAATTCCGAACGGGAACACCCAGCAGGTGAGGCTGAGAATTCCGAATGGGAACGCCAGGCAGGGAGCTGGTTGCTGAAATAGAGACAAGATCAGCCAGCAGGAGTGAAAGTCGGGAGGGGGCTTCATGCTTGTAGAGTTGGGGCTACAAACAGTTTTCAGTTTACTGCGGAAGACCTGGGTACTACCTGAACGTCCACACTTCCCTGAGCGACGGCCATCTCATGTGTCCACGCAGCTGTGGGTGTGGAGAGCGTGTCTTGGGCCTGACGTGGCTGCCCCACTGCATCTTGGAAGCACCCCACCTCTGACCTTGCTGTGCCTCTGTCCCCTGGTAAACCCCTTTTCACAAGCCCAGAAGATGCTGGAGGGCAGAGCCTTTTCCATTGCTGTGTTCCCAGCCCTACTTAGCACAAGGTTGTAGGAAGAACGGAGTTTAAGGTGAGCTGCGTGGACAGCCATGCCCCATCCACCCTCCGTGCCTATGCTCTGGATCTAGGACCCCAGAAGCCCCCTGAAGGGTCCCCAGTCTGTGTTGGTGTTGCTTGGACAGAAGGTCGAGTGACGCCAGGCCAACAGGCCACAAGGGCTTGGAGCCAACGTCATCAGGATGACCATCCATTTTAAGCCTTCCCTGTCTTGTGGGCAAAGACGGCAATCAACCTGAGACTGCAGACTTGGAAGAATCCCGGAGGATGGGAAGGATGCAGCATCAGTTCAGGGTGGCATGGCTCTGTGCTTACTGCTGTGAGACATCAACGCTGGCTGCCTCATGCCTACTAACAGGGGCCACCTAAGTTCAAAGAAAATGAGGAAAGGTTTTGCTTCTTGGAGAAGGATTCATACAATTCTCCAATAACAAGTTCTGAAATTGAGGCAGTAATAAATAGCCTACCAAACAAAAGAAACCCAAGACCAGATGGATTTACAGCTGAATTCTACCAGAGGTACAAAGAAGAGCTGCTACCATTTCTTCTGAAACTATCCCAAACAAGTGAAAGGGAGGGACTCCTCCCTAACTCATTTAATGAGTCCAGCATCATCCTGATACCAAAACCTGGCATAGATACAACCAAAAAGAAAACTTCAGGCCAATATCCCTGATGAACATCGATGCAAAAAACCTCAATAAAATACTGGCAAACCAAATCTAGCAGCACATCAAAAAGCTTAACCACCACAATCAAGTCAGCTTCATACCTGGGATGCAAGGCTGTTTCAACATACCCAAATCAATAAATGTGATTGATCACATAAACAGAACTAAAGACAAAACCACATGATTTTCTCAATAAATAGAGAAAAGGCCTTCAATAAAATTAAACATTGCTTTATGTTTAAAACTCTCAATAAACTAGATATTGAAGGGACATACCTCAAAATAATAAAAGCCATATATGACAAACCTACAGCCAATATCATACTGAATGGGCAAAAGCTGGAAGCATTCCTCTTGAAAACTGGCACAAGACAAGGATGCCCTCTCTCATCACTCCTATTCATCGTAGTATTGGAAGTTCTGGTCAGGGAAATCAGGCAAGAGAGAGAATTAAAGGGTATTCAAATAGGAAGAACGAAAGTCAAATTGTCTTTGTTTGCAGATGACATCATCCTATGTCTAGAAAACCCCATCACATCTGCCCCAAAGCTTCTCAAATTGATAAGCAACTTCAGCAAAGTCTCAGAATAAAAAAACTGATGTGCAGAAATTGCAAGCATTCCTATACACCAAAAGACAAGCAAAGAGCCAAATCATGAATGAACTCCCATCCACAATAGCCATGAAGAAAATAAAATCCTAGGAATACAGCTAACAAGGGAAGTAAAGTTTTCAAGGAAAACTACAAACCACTGCTTGAGGAAATCAGAGAGAACACAAACAGATGGAAAAACATTCCATGCTCATGAATAGGAAGAATCAATATCATGAAAATGGCCATACTGCCCAAAGAAATTTATAGATTCAATGCTATTTCCATTAAACTACCATTGACATTCTTCACAGAATTAGAAAAAAAAAAACTATTTTAAAATTCATACAGAACCAAAAAAGAGCTCCTATAGGCAGGACAATCCTAAGCAAAAAGAATAAAGCTGGAAGCATCACACTACCCAACTTCAAGCTATACTACAAGGCGACAGTGACCAAAATAGCATGGTACTGGTACAAAAACAGGCACATAGACCAACGTAACAGAATAGATAACTCAGAAATAAAACCGCACATCTACAATCATCTGACATTTGACAAATCTGGTAAGAACAAGCAATGGGGACAGGAATCCCTCTTTAATAAATAGTGCTGGGAGAATTGACTAGCCATGTCCATGTATAGAAAATTGAAACTGGACCCCTTCCTTACACCTTATAGAAAAATAACTCGAGATGGATTAAAGACTAAAATGTAAAACCCAAAACTATCAAAACCTTAGGAGAAAATCTAGGCAATTCATTCAGGACATAGACACTGGCAAAGATTTTATGATAAAATCACCAAAAGCAATTGCAACAAAAGCAAAAATTGACAAATTGGATCTAATTAAACTAAAGAACTTCTGCATAGCAAAATAAACTATCATCAGAGAGAACAGACAACCTACAAATTAGGAGAAGAGTTTTGCAATCTATCCATCTGTCAAAGGTCTAATATCCAGAATCTACAAGGAACTTAAGCAAATTTACAACAAAAAAACCAAACAACCTCATTAAAAAGTGGAACAGACATTTCTCAAAAGAAGACATACATGCACAGCCAACAAACTTATAAAAAAGGGCTCAACATCACTGACCATTAGATAAATGCAACTCAAAACCACAATGAGATACCATCTCATTCCAATCAGAATGGCAGTTTTAAAGGGTCAAGAAACAACAGATGCTGGTGAGGTAGTGGAGAACAGGAATGCTTTTACACTGTTGGTGGGGATATAAATTAGTTCAACCATTGTGGAAGACCGTGTGGCGATTCCTCAACGATTTAGAATGAGAAATACCATTTGACCCAGCAATCCCATTACTGGGTATATACCCAAAGGAATATATTCTATTATAAAGACACATGCATGTATATGTTCATTGCAGCACTATTGACAATAGCAAAGACGTGGAATTCACCCAAATGCTCATCAGTGTTAAACTGGATATTGAAATGTGTATCACATTTTCTTTATCCATGTCTTTGCTATTGTGGAATACTGGAATACTATGTATGGAATATCATCTTTGCTATTGTGGAATACTGGAATACTATGTATGGAATATCATCTTTGCTATTGTGGAATACTGGAATACTATGTATGGAATATCGTCTTTGCTATTGTGGAATACTGGAATATTATGGGGCCATAAAAAAGGAAAAAGATCATATCCTTTGCAAGGACATGGATAAAGCAGGAAGCCATTATCCTCATCAAACTAACTCAGGAACAGAAAACCAAACACCGCACATTCTCACTTATAAGTGGGAGCTAAACAAGAGAATACATGGACACAGGGAAGAGAACACCACACACTGGGGCCTGCTGGGGGAGGGCAGGGGGTGGGGAGAAACATTAGGAAAAAGAGCTAATGCCTGCTGGACTTAATATCTAGGTGATGGATTGATAGGTGCAGCAAACCATGGCACAGCTGTACTGTGTAACAAACCTGCAAGTCCCCAGCATGTTCCCTGCAACTTACAAACCATGGCACAGCTGTACTGTGTAACAAACCTGCACGTCCCCAGCATGTTCCCTGCAATTTACAAGCCATGGCACAGCTGTACTGTGTAACAAACCTGCACATCCGGAGCATGTTCCCTGCAATTTACAAACCATGGCACAGCTGTACTGTGTAACAAACCTGCACATCCGGAGCATGTTCCCTGCAATTTACAAACCATGGCACAGCTGTACTGTGTAACAAACCTGCACATCCCCAGCATGTTCCCTGCAACTTACAAACCATGGCACAGCTGTACTACGTAACAAACCTGCACATCCCCAGCATGTTCCCTGCAACTTACAAACCATGGCACAGCTGTACTGTGTAACAAACCTGCACGTCCCCAGCATGTTCCCTGCAACTTACAAACCATGGCACAGCTGTACTGTGTAGCAAACCTGCACATCCCCAGCATGTTCCCTGCAACTTATAAATTTTTTTTAAAAAAAGAAACCTCCATACTGGTTTCCCTAATGGCTGTACTAATTTATACTCTCACCAACAGTGTGTAAGAGTTCCTTTATCTCTTCATCCTTGCCAGAATCTGTTGTTTTTTGACTTTTTGATTGTAGCTATTCTAACTAGGGTATGATGATACTGTGGTCTGGATTTGCATTTCTCTGATGATTAGTGATGTTGAACATTTTTTAATGTACCTGTGGCCATTTGTGTGTCTTCTTCTGAGAAATATCTATTCATGTCCAAGAGCACATTAAAAAGATAATCTCCTGGGGAGTAAGCTCTGGTGGCGATGGTACTGGCAGTGGCAGTGGGCGTGGGGAGCCGGCCCTGTACAATGGCCCCGGGGGCCAGGGTTGCTGTCAGAACCAGCAGCCCCAGGCAGGCAGCTCTCAGGCTCAGGGGAGCACAGGCTTCTGCTCCCTTTGTCCCAGGGGACAGTAGGTGTGCTGGATGTCCATTCCCCAGGGTGTAGGACCCTGTGCAGGTAGAGCTGGGGACCCGGCTGCATGGCTGGGTCCGGCTGGTGCTGAGAACCTGCAGGCCTCTGGGTGGATGCAAGGGTATGTCAGTGAGGTTCTAGCGATGTGAAGATGCAGGTGCTGTTGGACCACAGGGCAGGATGAAGTGTGGTGGGTCTGGACTTTCCAAACCGCAAGGTTCCGCAGTTGCTTAGGTTCTGTGTGTGTGTGTGGGGGGACCCTGCGTGAGCTTCCTCTCTGGAGTGCTGCTGTTGTAGGGTTTCAGGGCATCTCCCTAAGTGAGGACTGAGGGGCTCTCCCTGGCTACAGTTACTGGAGTCTGTGGTGGGAGAGTGGACTGGTGGGGGTCTCTCACCTTTTCCCTAGAATGAGGAGTCTCTCTAGGCTCCTAGAGATCCTGGCCTGGCTTCTCTCTCCTTCTGTGCCTCTGACCCTTCCTACCAGGGTCCTGGTGAACTCCAGCCTATGCTCTCAGACACCATGCTGGATGAATGATCATCTCCTGGCCATGCCAGGCTCTCCCTGAAGAGGCAAGCACCAGTGCCCGTGTGTGCAGTCTCAAAGCCCATCTCTCCCGTGCTCTATCATTTATTATCTCCTCCTGCTTACTTTTTAAATTTTCTCTTTCCAACATCTTGAACTGTATGCTTAGATCACACATTTTGATCTTGTAATTTCTTTGTATTTCTATTTCTCTAATTCAGACTGAGATTTTCTCTTAAATGCAGAGTTAAGGCTGTATACATTTAAAGAGGCTACTTATTTACATGATTTTGTGTTTGCCATGTGAATAATTCTCCCAGGTTTTTTTCTGTCATGTGTCTCTTCATTCTCCTTTCTTGTCTACCTTTGAATATTTTAAAATTATTTTATACAACTCTATTAGTTTGCTATGTTTGGGTTATTAATCTAGTAAATACTTATTCATCCTTGATATATTTATCTCTAAGATGGAAACAATTCCCAGATAAGCAGAAACATTAAGCCACTCTGGTCTCATTGACCTGCCTCAGGCTTTGGTGACTGTTTGTGATCCTGTGTCCTCATCACTGCACAGGCAACACCAGGTGACCTTACTTCTGTTGTATAGGATCACTGTTGGCTTAGTTTTACCTACATTTTCACTTTTCCCTTTGCTTTTCATCCCCTCCTGTACCTCTGTGATTTCATACCATTCCTTTCCTCTTTAAAGGCATTTCCTTTGTATTTGCTTATTTTGAAACTGATGCTTACACATTCTATTTGTGAGAAAAAAAGTCCTTATGATCCCTTATTTTTAAGGATATTATATTAATGTGGGACATTTGACTGGGGAACTGGAGGTTCTCAGTAACCATTGTTTCGTTACAAGGCTTTGGAGACCTGCACCTGTAATCTGGCTTCCATTCAGCTGAGACATCCGCTGTCAGCCCTGGGCCGCTCCTTCAAATGCAGAATAAACACGTGCTTCCTTTTTTCCAGCCAGCTGGACATTTCTGTCTTGTATTAAGTTTGCTGCAGTTTGACTGTGATGTGCTTGGGTGTCGTCTTTTGTTTATTTTTATTCTATGTCGCACTATTTAATCTGCTGCATTATGTGTATCTTTCTTCGGTTTTACTAAATTTTCTGCCATTTTCTTATTAAATAGTGTGTATGCCCCTATTTGTCTCCTCTTCCACTGGGGCTCAGATCACGTGGATGATTAACCTTTTCACTTTATTCCTAACGTCTTTTTATTCTTCTCTGTGTTTCCCATGCTTTCGTCTTTCCATATTTTAGTCTGCATAATTTCTTTCCATTTTAGTAATTCTCTCTTCACCATTGTCAGATCTGCTGTCAAATCCTTCTTTTGATATTTTAAGTAATTTATTGCATTGTTTACTTAAGTTCCATTTTATTGACATATAATTGAAGAACAACAAATTGCACATGTTAAAGTATACAAATTTATCAGTTTGGCATATATATCACAACAATTAAGATACAAAACTTTTTTTATTATTTTCATTATAACATTATCATTCAAATTATATCATTTTTGCTATTTTTCATTATGTTCCTTGGTATCTTCTCCATTCCTTTGCTCTCATTCTGAGGCAATGACTGCTCTGGTTGTATCTTGCAGGTGAGCTTGCATTTTGTAGAATCATACAGTGTTCACCTTTCTATGTGTGACTTTTTTACTCAGTATAATGATTTTAAAAGTCATCTATTTCCTGTCCGTATTTAATTTCTCCCTATGGCTGAAAAGCATTTTATTGTACGTAAATGCTGAAATTTGATTATTCATTCATACAATAGAAATGTGTGTATTTTCCAGTTTTTGGCTCCTACAAATAAAGCTGCTATTACTATTCACACACAAGCCTGTGAAGGTATATGCTTTTGTTTCTTTTAGGTCAATACTTAGAAATGGCATGAGTAAATTATATGTTAGATGTATGTTTTAATTTTTTTAAAGAAACTACCAAATTGTTTTGCAAAATGGTGTTAATATTTTACATTGCCATCAGAATTCCAGTTGTTTTACACTTTGAAAAATATTAGTATGGTTAATCACTTTAATTTCAGCCCGTCGAATGGATGTACGATTATACTGGTATCTTATTATGGTTTTAATTTGCATGTTTCCCATAACTAATCATGTTAGGCACCTTTTAATGCGTTTATTTGCCATTTATAAATCTGAGCAGTACTTGTTAAAATATTTTGTCCACTTGGGCCGGGCGCGGTGGCTCAAGCCTGTAATCCCAGCACTTTGGGAGGCCGAGACGGGCGGATCACGAGGTCAGGAGATTGAGACCATCCTGGCTAACATGGTGAAACCCCGTCTTTACTAAAAAATACAAAAAAACTAGCCGGGCGAGGTGGCGGGCGCCTGTAATCCCAGCTACTTGGGAGGCTGAGGCAGGAGAATGGCGTAAACCCGGGAGGTGGAGCTTGCAGTGAGCTGAGATCCGGCCACTGCACTCCAGCCTGGGTGACAGAGCGAGACTCCGTCTCAAAAAAAAAAAAAAAAAAAATTTGTCCACTTTTAATTGGGTTATTTATTAGTTGGGTTATTGTTTAATTGGGTTATTAGTTTAGTAATTGAGTTGTACATGGGTTCTTTACATATTTTGTATGCAATAACTTTCTCCTGATATATGTGTGGCAAATACTTTCTCTAAGTTTGTGGTTTGGCTTTTCATGTATTCATGTCATCTGTAATTTCTCTCCAAGGCACTATTCAGTTTTCAGTGTAGAGCTCTTGCATGCTGCTGTGGTTCGGATGTTTGCCGCCTCCAAACCTCATGCTGAAATTTGAAACTTGATCCTCAGTGTTGGAGATAGAGCCTTAAGAGGGTGCCTCTCTGGTGCGGGAGGAGCTGTGAGTTCTCTAGATGTGTCCGTGAAACCTGCTTGTTAAAAACAGCCTGACAGCTGCCCACTCTCTCTTGCTTCCCCTCTCACCATGTGATTCCTACACACACCAGCCCCCTCCCTTCCCACCACGAGTGGAAGCAGCCTAAGGTCCTCACCAGAAGCATACGGCAACACTGTGCTTCCTGTATAGCTTGCAAAACTGTGAACCAAATAAATCTCTTCTCTTTACAAATTATGTAGCCTCAGCTGTTCCTTTAAAGCAATACAAATGGACTAAGACATATGCCTTATGTAAAAATTATTCTTATGTATTTTATGTATTTTTATTCCTATGTAAAAAGGAAAATGCTACCTACAGAAGACACACTTTAAATATAAAAACAGATAGATTGAAAGTAAATAAATAGAAAAAGACACGGCATGCAAGCAAGCTTAAAATGGCTGGGGCATTTGTTTTATGTCAAATAAAATGGGATTTAAGACCAAGAGTATTACAAAAGATAATGATGAACATTTGATATCATAAGAGGAACAATACCTCAGAAAGGCACTGCATACATATGCACACAATGCATAACAAAGCCTCAAAATACACCAAGTGAATCATGTTGATCTTCAAGTGTAAAACCAACCTTGCATTCAAACCTTGCATTTACAATAAATTCCACTTATTCTCTCTGGCTCAAAATAACTGATATTCTTTTGGGTATTACTTGGTAGGCTTTCTGCTTTCCTTCTTGGTAACATTAATTTGTGCCTCATTTTTTATCTTTTTCATTTAACTAGGGGTTAATCAATTTAAATAATCTTTACAAAATCCACTGATTCATATCCTCTATTACCTGTTTTTTGTTTCTTTCAGTTCTCTTTGAAATTTGTTAGTTCCCCTCTACAGGTTCGGATTTGCTTTGCTCTTCCTATTTTAGCTTCCCAAGGTGTGTGTTCAAGTCAGGAGCAGGCAAACCGTGACTCACAGACCAAGGCTTGCCCTCACCTGCTTTTGTGTAACCCACAAGCCAATTGTGCTTTTGTGTTGTTGTTGTTTTGGTTTTTTGTTTGCTTTTTCAGTTTTACTTTTTTTTAAGAAACAAGAATATGTGAAAAAGATGGTGTATGGACCTCAAAGACTAAAATACTTGTTACCTAATAATTAAAGTCTGGTGAGCTTGGTGTGGAGGACTGACTTTGTGCCTTCTGCTTTTCTGATTTAAAGACATCATGATTTGTAATTCTAAGTGATGCTTTAATGCTTCCTACATTTTTCATATGTTGTGTTATTTTTATTTTCAAATACACCGTTGTGGTTTCTTCGTTGACCTACTGTTTAGAAGTATTTTTTTTTTCTTAATAAGGCAACTTTGTTAGCTATTGTATTGTGTGATTTCTGACATATTGCCATAGTGGGCAGAGAGTACCCCTAACATTTCCATATTCTGGAATTTGTAGACATTTATTTTGCAGCAGAGCATACGACCTAGTGAGGCAGGTGTTCTTTGTGCATTTGGCAAAATGAGTCTTTTGCAGCTTTTAGGTCGAGTGCTTTATACATGTCAATTAAATGAAGGTGGTTGATAATTCTGTATCCCTACTGAAATTTTTTGTGTGTAGTTTATTTCTCAAGCGTGTTAAAATCTTCAACTATGATTTTGGGTTTTTCTTTTTCCCTTTCGGTTACATCAGTTTTTCTTCATGTATTTTGGGGCATTGTCCCTGGAGACATGCTTCATGAAGAAGTGTAGGTACCTCCTCATTGCTAACATTTTTGTCTAAACATTTGTTTTTCTGCTATTAGTAAGGTCTCCATCTTTCTTGTCCATATTTACATAAAATATATTTCTACACTGTAACACTCACCGCGAGGGTCCGCAGCTTCATTCTTGAAGTCAGTGAGACCAAGAACCCACCAATTCCGGACACAAGTGGACGTCGGGTCCACACCCACAGACGCGCCCAGCCACGCGCGAGCCACAAGCCAAGAAACCGGGCAGAGCTCTCAGCGTTCGCCTCTAACCTCCCAGCAGAGGGGAGACGACGCTGGGAGCTGCTGTGTCCAGGCCCCTGCGGGGTAGGAAGCGGGTGGAAGCCCCGCGAGCGCTGCGAACCCGACTTTGGCAAGGCCCGGAGGCCCCTGGAAGCGCCCAGCCCGGGGAGAGGCCACCCGGCCCGCTGCACGCGGAGCTGGAACGAAGCCCCCTCGTTAATTCCTAGCTCAGTGCGCCCGTCGCGACGACATACAAGCCCGTGGCCTGAGAGGTGCAGTTTAGGGGCGCCCAGCGCTGGTTCCAACCCTGAACCCCAGGATTTCAAATGGCTGCGTCCCCTCCTGGTGCCCACGGAAACCTGGACGCCCCTGGCACCTGCAGGCGGGGGAGGTGCGTTCCCCGTGCCCCGGGTTCGGATCTTCCTTAAATGCACGGAGGGAGGCCGGGCAGGATTCTCTGGAGAGGATCCCAGCAACGTCACGGAGTTTTCCAGCCGGGCAGGGGCGTCCGTGGGTGCCGGAGGGCAGGGCAGGGAGGCGCCCCCAGCCCCGGGAAACTGGACAGAGCTCCGTCCTCCACCCTTGGAGGAATTCCAGGGTCTGGGGAAAAAACCGACGAACATCCACCCTCAGATTGTAGAGACTTGTGTAGATCATTTGTTTTTAAATCATTTTGCTTCTATAGAAAACCAGGCCTGTTTCTAGGTTTCAAAAGAAAAACATTGCAGAAGTTTCGGATCTAACCGTGCCCTTCACTGTCACCCAGGTTCCTGCTCATGCAGCTCTGCAGGCTTCATTCCAGGGAAGGGGGCACCGAGCCACAGGCGCTGGCCCCACTCCAGGACGCCAGTACAGCAGCCTCAGGGCCTCAGCGTGGCTTCCAGCCGTGACACCTCGTGCAAAGGCCCCGGGAATCTCAGCACACGTGGCCATGGGTTTAATAATGTGCAAGGAGCCACTATCAGACAGGTTTGCAAATGCAATGTGTGGCTATTCTTAGATGAATTTACATAAAATGCTCATCTTCAAATATCAAGTGACAGTTTTTTTCAAGTTTTTAAAGTGTAGACTTGTTTTTTAAAAAACACTCATCACCTGAAACTAGCATTTCTTGTATCCAAAGATGCGAGAACATTGGTGGTGCACAGCAATGCGCCCGTGCTACCATATGGCAATTTAGCACTTTTTAGATTAGAATCCTGTTTGTATAATTGTTTCTATTTAATTAAATGCTACTTATTCGAACAGGCTGTGGATAAAATTTAAATGATCCTGAAGGCTTACAATGAAATTAAATCTGTTTTTTAAACAGTTGGCAAATAATTGGTTTTTATAAAGTGCATCCAACTTTTAATACTCTACCCTGTAACATGAATGAAGCATCTTTAACAGTTCTTTAATTTAAAAAGTAAGAAAGCCATTTATTGTATTTTATTTCTAGTTGAAGAATTGTTGAGAAATAATTCTTTTATCCTAAAGAGTGGTCGCTGCTGCAGTGTGACCCTGGGGACAGCTTCTGCCGATTGCTTTCTGGAGAATTCCTAGGACCTCTCTTTCATTAAGAGCACATGGACCCAGCTCAGTGTGCAAGGGCTGACTTCCCACAGCCAGTGAGGAAGACAAAGCGGGGAGGCGGAGAGGCTCTCTCCACTCAAACGAAATCTGCTCCACACCCAAGAGGTTCACAGCCACGCAGCAAGCTTGCAGACACAGGGCAGCTCCCTGAGAGGCCGCTGATAACTCCCAGATAAGAGTGCCCTTACTTTGGTCGTGGAGGTTTATATATTCAAATACAATCTGAAGAAACTTTGTAAAATAATTTTCTCATTTGCAAAAGTGATAGAAACTAACATTCCATTAAAAGACTGAAATCGTAGCAAAAAATACTGTGTTGTGTTGTACACTTTAGATGGGTGAATTGTATGATATGTGAATTATTTCTCAATACAGCTGCTGAGAAAAAGACTCAGCACTAGCAGTTTGGAGGTGGGTCCTGGGGAGAGGAGTGGAGGCGCTCACTGCGAGGGTCAGTGGGCTCCAGTGACACTTGGCAGACCTGAGAGTTTTCGTGGGATCCCCACCCTTCCCCATTTCACAAGGTGTGAAGAGGTGAGGGTGCCTGCTCGCGGACACACAGGGATGAGTGGTGTCCGGCTGAAACATCGGGCTTTTCAGTGTAAGACTTTCAGTGTTATTTGATTTTAACTTCCTTAAATACATTACTTTGGAGAAAAGAGTCTACAGCACAATGTCACTTAATAATAAAGTTGAAGCATTTTATTACTAAAAACTTAATACAAAGTTTGGATCTGAAGAAAATCTTTTGTTCTGACAGTGCACGCACTTCTCACATGGCCTCTCATCAGTCGCTATTCAGAGTCTGGCCTTTTGTTCTCCTAAGTCTTTAAGTAGAACGTCTGCACTTAAAACACCATTTGTCTAATTGCTCCTTTTTTATTGAGCCCTACACGTTCCAACATGCTGTGAATTGATTTTAAATTAAAGTTAAGATCTGGTAAAACAAATAACAATGTAAAATGGATCAATTTGTTCCACATTCTTTTATCTCTCGCATAGAAATGCAGCATTATTTACTTTCCAGGAAGTTTCTTGTCCATTCTTTGAAGGATGTCAGGAAGAGAGACCCACTCAGTACAACGTGCCATTCGTGTCCCAAGCGCGCAGTCCCACCTGCTTCCACTGGGAAGGGCCCCTTCGCCTGCTGCTGTGCCTGGGAGGCTGGGCTTTGCCACCTCCGTGCATGAGCTGAAAAGGATTGTGTAAAGGTTTAATGTGACATCAGAGTTCTTTAAGGTTTCCATACGTTGAGAAAAAAAAAAAGAAATTTTTTATTGTTGATTTGAAATGAAGATTGGGTTGCTAGAGGCATTGACTCTGATGTGAGGAAACTTTTTGTAGAAAAGGAACTGATGACATTTGTTTATGAGGCTGCTTTCACGTGGATGTGGATGTGCGTGTGCGTATGCGTACGTGTGTGTACACGTGTGTACATGTGCACGTGTTGCACGTATCCCTCGGCGTGGAATTTTATGTCAAGTGTGGTCTGATGGGCTAGCGTTTCTATAAAGAATAAAAATTTAAAAACTTGTCTTATTTTCTATTTCCACATGGAATTTTAACAAATTATAAAAATATTTCCCCAAAGGATAGTGAGTGATTTTAAAATATAAGATCATTGTGTTAAATGTATAAGGTAATTCCTTTAATTTTGAAGAGTTTACCACTTACATGCCTCTTTTGGGTATTATGATGTTTTTCAGAGCAAAATAAGCAAAGCCTCAGAGTGGAGCATAACAGATGTCCAACCTGAGACAAGCAGAGTGGGCAGGAGGGTGAGTGGGGGGGGTGCCCTCTGTAGGACCAGAACACTCCCATCTCCCCTGGGACAAGCAGAGTGGGCAGGAGGGTGGCCGGGAGGGGTGCCTTGTGCAGGACCAGGACACTCCCATGTCCCCCTTTCACCAGCACCAAGAGCCAGGGTGAGCCTGCCTTATAAAGAGCTCACAAGCCTGACCTTGGCATGCACTGTGTCTATAGGGCGTTGTGATGGAAAAATAAAACTCAGACGTTCCTGCTTTCTATCTGGATGCAAGCTTTCTGTCACACGTCTACATTCAGAATTTGCGTGAACTACATTGTGAGATGATGTGGAGTGGGCGCCCCCAACACCCCGACCCCATGGAGTCAGGACAGAAACGCAGCTGGCCCCAGAACTCCGCCCCCAAGGTCACTGTCCGACCCCTGCAGTCAGACCTCACCGGCTAAATTCAGCACAAAGAACAGAGTCAGGGGGTTGGGAGGAGACAGCAAAACTCTGTCCAGAGACACAGGACACATGTCTGAGAAATGTGATTTTATTAACAGAGGGAGAGTATAGAGTATAAAGAGATAGAACAAAAATAAATGGTAAAAATAAAATACCAGGGAATTATTTTTCCTGTTAAACTGAGAAAACAATTCTGCTTTTCGAGAAACATACATAGACGTGTAAGGTTTGCATGTGCCTGTCTGCCTGTGCCTATGACTATCTCTCCATCTCGGTCTACTCAAGAAGTCATTTATTTCTACATCTGCTCTTGGTTGTCCTCAAGCTTCACGTAAAAGCTCCTGTCTCTTGATTTTTGTCCCTTTCGTGTCGTTATTCAAAGTGTACATCCTGTGGATGCCGTAGAACACTGGGGGACACCATGAAAATTTACACAACCGGAAATGAAGCAGCTCCTCAGGTCTGGCCTCCCTGTCCCCTTCCTGACCCTCCCTCTGCTCCCACCTGGGCTCCCATGGGCCCTGCCTGGTGCACTGTTGACCCTTAAGCCACTCCAGGCCAGGCCTACCCTGTGCCTCCGTCCACCATCCTCCCTTCTAAGGGGACAGTGCTGCTTGTCACTGTGCTGCCTAAAATACAGGAAGTGCATGCACACAACCCCACGCTCCTCTCCATTTATCCCTGAACCTAACCCCGGCTTCCTGGGGTTTTCTGCTCCACCACAGGGAAGAGGAGCTCCCATCGAGGCGCTGGGAGGGAAGTCTGTAGTGAACTAGGGTTGCAAGCACCTGCATCTCCACAGTGGACCTGTCTCCACACTCCCCGGGATGCTTGGAGGGTGTGAGCTCCAATGGGACACCCAGTCTATTCTAACACCTGGAAAATGAGATGTGGAACCAGAGGTGCGATGCAAGGTCAGCTCATGCTCAGAATTGAGGAATCAAAGCTGTGCTTGTCCCTTCTAGTCATAAGCAAAACGAACTCACCAAGTCCACACCCAACCCCATCCACTCCAGAGATAGCCCAGCTCCATGGAGCCCACGTCCCGTGCTTACAAACCTCGGAGGCTCCAGCAGTGACTGGAGCGTTGGATGCAGATATTTACTCACTATGACTTGCTTCCAAAGAGGCATGGGCAGATGATTTCCTAAGTTAAATGAATACACTCAGACATAAATAGAACAAAGTTAACAAGGGCCTGTGAGGCTGATGCTGTGTTTGTTGCCAAAGCTGGAAGGAAGCTGCCTGTCACCTCCCGGGCCACAGGAGGAGGGTCGTTCCAGGACCCGCCCTTCTGAGCCTCCTCGTCCCTCAGGCAGGACAGAGGACAGCAGACGTCTCCACAGAGCCCCACCACTGACTGGGCCAAAGCCTTTAGGACTTCTTTAAAACTTAGTAGGCTTTTTTGAATAGTTTTAGGTTTACAGAAGAAATGGTGTGAAACGTACAGAGTTCTCTAACCCCCTAGCTCTGTCTAGCTTCCCTGCTATCCATCATTAACATCTGGTATTAGTGTGCTACATCTGTTGCAGTTGATGACCCAATATTGATAAGCTGTTAACTAAAGTGAGCAGTTTACTTCCGGCTCACTCCTGGTGTTGACATCCTGTGGGTTTTGACAAATGTATGTCAAGGTAAAAATCACAGGATCCATAAATTTGGAGAGGACACGTTATTTCTGGTAAAGGGTGACAGTTTGTAGGGCGGCGATCCCACAGACTGGGGAGCACCGCCTCCTGCTGAAGCCATGAGCAGGTGCCTTGGGGGAGGGGGAAGGACAGGGGTTTATGCAGAACGGGTTGGCCAGGCATACATGTTCAACAGGAGGAGCTATGAATATTCATGAAGCAGTCCTGATGCATGTGTCCTGAACAAATATGCATGTTACATGTAACCCATGTTCACATCGGGGTGGAAACTTAACATCTTAATGCTTTACAATTAAGCTCTGCACGTGAAACGGTGAAGCCAGGATGGGAAGGCATTCAGTGGGCCACCTCTGTAAACCACCAGAACCAGTCCAGGGATGGGGGCCCCTGCTCAGGAGAACATTACTGAAATGAGGCACTTGTCCAATCTCAGTTGTGGTTGTGGAGCAGGGGTCAGCAAGGCAGCATCTGGGGGGAAGGAGGTAGAGGGGCGGTGGGTGGGGGCGGGGGTGAGCTGCACCTGGTTTAACATTGTTCATCTCAAGGCCAGTGTTTAGCTGTCAGAGAAAAAGAAAAATCTGTGGCAGGGAGAACCTTGTTTCTGCTTTTAGTGCAGCGTGCATGACTTAACCCCTCCCTGGTGTGGCCTCAGGTCCTGTTGATAATTTGGCATCTTATTGCCACAGTTGGTTCTGCCAGCCTTTGGTCTCTATCTCAGCATTCATGCTAGGCAGTTACTGTGTCTAAACTGCAAAGGAGGGGGGCGGTGACAAGGCAAGTTCTCCTTCCCATCATGACTGGGAACTCAGTTTTAAAGGTTTCTCTGGGGTTCCTTTGGCCAAGAGGGGTCTGTTCAGTCACAATTGTAGGGGTGGGGGAGCTTGGGATATTATTTATTTATTTATTTATTTATTGTTATTTTTTGAGATGAAGTGTCATTCTGTTGCCCAGGCTTGGGTGCAGTAGCACGCTCTTGGCTCACTGCAACCTCTGCCTTCCGGGTTCACGCAATCCTCCTGCCTCAGCCTCCCAAGTAACTGGGACTACAGGTGCCCACCACCAAGCCAGGCTAATTTGGTATTTTTAGTAGAGACAGGATTTCACCATGTTGGTCAGGCTGGTTTCGAACCTCCTGACCTCAGGTGATCCACCTGCCTTGGCCTCCCAAAGTGCTGGGATTTCAGGTATGAGCCACCGCGCCTGGCCAGGGGTTTTATTTTTGATTTACAACAGTATCAGACAGAATAGTGTCACTGCCCTAAAACCCCTCCGTGCTCCAACCATTCATTCGTCCCGCTGACCCCTGGAAACCACTGATTTTCTTTCTGTCTGCATAGATTTGCCTTTTCTAGAATGTTCTATGGTTGGAAGCATACAAGATGCAGCCTTTCAGAGGAGCTTCTTTCACTTAGTAACGTGAATTTAAGTTTCCTCTATGTCTTTTCAGGGCTTGAGCACTCACTTCTTTTAGTGCTGAGTAATATTTTATTATCTGTATGGACCACAGTTTATTTATCCACTCAGCTACAAAAGGGCATCCTGGCCACTTCTAGATTTTGACAATTGTGAAGAAAGCTGCTGGGAACATCTGTGTGCAGGTTTTTGTGGGACATAAGTTTTCAACTCTTTGGGTGAATGCGAAGGAGTTTGAGCACTTGATGTTATGGTAGGAGCATGTTTAGTTTTGAAAGAAACTGCCAAACTAACTTCCAAAGTGGCTGCACCATTTTGCACGCCCACCAGCATTCCTGCTGCTCCATGGAGAGTTAGCGGCGAGCGTCCCAAAGCACATTTGATGCATTTGGTGAGGTCAGTGTTTTGGATTTGGGCCACACCACTTGGTATGAAGTGGCTTCTCATTGATTTGATTTGAATTTCCTTTATGGTGAATGATGCTGAACACATTTTCATATGCTTATTTGCTGTTTGTCTCTTTGGTGCAATGTCTATTTGGATCTTTTTCTCATTTTTTAAATTGAGTTTTGTATTTCCTTATTGTTGAATTTTAAGAGTTTTGTGTAGTTTGAATACCAGTCCTTTAACAGATATATATTTTTGCAAATATTATCTCCCAGTCTGTGGCTTGACTTTTTATTCTCTTAATTTTTAGTATCATTTTGAAAGTTAAATATGTTCCATGGGACACAGAGGAAACATTAGAGCCCCAGGCATCAGCAAACAGAGAAAGAGAAACACAGGGTTTCCCTCTGGTCCTATAGACGGTGGGTAGAGGCCCCTCGTGCTTTAAATCATCTTAAATCTTCCACCTAGGACCCTTTATGGATGGTTCCCTTGGCTGAGGGATGCTTCATCCTCTCAGACCTGGCAATGCAATTAACTTCCGTTTATTAATTCAACACCCCTCACGACCTTCGGTTCATTCACCAGCAGAGGTCGCTCTGGAGCCAGCTCTGTGCGTGGAGCCGGCTGTGTGTGACGGGGAAGCAGCTGAGCTTACACACCTGACTCTCACGCTGTAGGTGTCCACGGCCAGCGAGGCCCACACCTTTAATGCCTCTGAAAAGCCACACTGAACCTTCACTTCTTAGATTCCACCAGACGCTGGCATTTTAGTATAGTTTATTCGAAACATAAAATTGCATCGGAGCATTTTATTGAGGTATCTTCAAAGGCTGTTTCTTCTTGAATTTTCACTCGGGGAAACCAGCCTCAGGCTCCATAAGGAACTCCTCCAGAAATGGCCTGAGAGGCAGCCCTGGGGAGACCCAGCCCCTTAGAGGAAGGCAGGAGATGGTCCCGAGGGTCCAATGGGAGGGGGTGATTCTGAGGGAAGGTGCCCCCCCTCCCCTAGCCCTCAACCTGCATTTGCGAAACCCACGGCCACCTTCGGGTAGGAGTGGGGCTGGGGGACGGATGGAGCCAAGGATGGACGGGGGGCCAAACCATCCTGGGCCCCGGGTCACACCGTGGGGCCCCTCAGGTGCTTGGGGAGGGCAAGAGTGGCAGACCTTCGCCGCCTTGTAAGTGGGGTGGACGTGCCAGGCCAGGACTGAGTGGACCGCAGAGAAAAAGGCTGACAGCGTGATGATTTCTGCAGGGCTGATCCCGGGGCCTCAGAAACGAGCAGCAAATAATTCCTTGTTATTTTCTCAAGTCCAGGAACACACAGGGTATGTGTAGGCATCCCCCCACCCCCGCCCCACTTCCTCTCCTCTCTCCCTCCCTCCATCTCCGTCTCACTGGGGGCCGCCGGCTCCTGTGCCCCCGCCCAGGTTGGCTTGGTGGCCCTTCACCAGGCCTCTCGACGTCACAGCTCCCTCCTCAGCGGCGCCCTCCCGCGGTCCCCCC
>NW_012106197.1:145957-146656 GCF_000951045.1 Mandrillus leucophaeus
TGTTCACTCACCGTCTGGGGTAGACAGGGGTGATGTGTTCATTCACTCACCGTCTGGGGGAGAAAGCAGTTAGTGTGGTTCATGTGCAAGAGCCAATAAAAAACAAGGAAGTGAAGAAATATAAATGAAGCAAAGATGGGGGAAGAAACAGGAAAAGTTCATAAACAAATCACACATCTCAGGTCTGAAAGTGAACCATGATTCAAATTGTTAAGAGGAAACCAAATACTAAATTGTTTCTTTTTGTCCCCGTTTCTTTTTTTTTTTATTATACTTTAAGTTCTAGCATACATGTGCACAATGTGTATGTTTGTTACACAGGTATACATGTGCCATGTTGGTTTGCTGCACCCGTTAACTCGTCATTTACATTGGGTAATTTCTCCTAATGCTATCCCTCCCCCCTCCTTCCACCCCACGACAGGCCCCGGTGTGTGTTGTTCCCCACCCTGTGCCCAGGTGTTCTCATTGTTCAATTCCCACCTATGGTTGAGAACATGCAGTGTTTCGTTTTCTGTCCTTGTGATAGTTTACTCAGAATGGTGGTTTCCAGCTTCATCCATGTCCCTGCGAAGGACATGAACTCATCCTTTTTTATGGTTGCATAGTATACAATGGTGTATATGTGCCACATTTTCTTAATCCAGTCTATCACTGATGGACATTTGGGTTGGTTCCAAGTCTTTGCTATTGTGAATA
>NW_012106197.1:146706-147754 GCF_000951045.1 Mandrillus leucophaeus
TGATTTTTCATACCCATCCGCGTGCATCCCCCATCCCATTTAGCAGGGGGTAGGGGCTTAAGAAGGGATTTTTGAGGGATATTAAATATTTTCCCTATCGAAGAGAAACCAAGACAGGCCAAACATACCACATGCTGCTCTGCAATATTTCCTGGAAGGCTACTCTAATTACTCATTCGTGTTTCTAGATAACTTGGGGTTGCGTTAGAGAATACACTGATGACAAGACCAAGCCCACAGTCTCTCCTTGCCAGTCTCAGCTCACCTTGGAGGAGCATCTTACAGGGGTGGGTGCAGCATCTTCCTCCTTAGCAATCCCCAGGACACTCCTTGCTTCAGAGAAGAAGCCAAATCTACACTGGGGTATGCGGGGGGCAGGTGAATTACACGCTATTGTTTTATGAAAGGCCGGCCCAGTTAAAAGTGTGATTGTCCTAAACAAAGCTCAGAACAATGAGAGCAGCACCCCAGGCTCGCTGGCGCTGGCCTCAGACCTGCCCTGGGAGCCCACGGCTGTCACTCACAGGCACACAGTCCTGGTGATGGTGTTGGCTGGAAACGTTTGGAAAAGATCACAGCCGCTGAAAACGAGGTTCTAAGGATAGTAAGAAGCATCAAGAATCTTCCTGACGTTAAAGAAACTGGCAGAAAAAAATACAGGAAAATGTGAAAGGCTGTTGAGATGATTTCCTCCCATTGGTGTTGGACACATGGACGGCAGCCCACAGCCTCCAGAGAGTGCGGCCAGCACCGCAGGACCCAAACTTATCCAGGGAGCCAGGGGACCTGTGGTCCACAGGGGTGACGTGTTCACTCATTCACCTTCCAGGGAAGACAGGGGTGACGTGTTCACTCACCGTCCGGGGGAGACAGGGGTGATGTGTTCACTCACTGATCGTCCAGGGGAGACAGGGGTGACATGTTCACTCACCGTCCGGGGGAGACAGGGGTGACATGTTCACTCACTCACCGTCCGGGAGAGACAGGAGTGACATGTTCACTCACCGTCTGGGGTAGACAGGGGTGACATGTTCACTCACTCACCGTC
>NW_012106197.1:154119-154804 GCF_000951045.1 Mandrillus leucophaeus
GCATCAAGAATCTTCCTGACGTTAAAGAAACTGGCAGAAAAAAATACAGGAAAATGTGAAAGGCTGTTGAGATGATTTCCTCCCATTGGTGTTGGGCACATGGACGGCAGCCCACAGCCTCCAGAGAGTGCGGCCAGCACCGCAGGACCCAGACTTATCCAAGGAGCCAGGGGACCTGTGGTCCACAGGGGTGACGTGTTCACTCATTCACCTTCCAGGGAAGACAGGGGCGGTATGTTCACTCACCATCCAGGGAGACGGGTGACATGTTCACTCACTGTCTGGGGTAGACAGGGGTGACATGTTCACTCACTCACCGTCCGGGAGAGACAGGAGTGACGTGTTCACTCACCGTCTCGGGTAGACAGGGGTGACGTGTTCACTCATTCACCTTCCAGGGAAGACAGGGGCGGTATGTTCACTCACCATCCAGGGAGACGGATGACATGTTCACTCACCGTCCGGGGGAGACAGGGGTGACATGTTCACTCACTCACCGTCCGGGAGAGACAGGGGTGACATGTTCACTCACCGTCCGGGGTAGACAGGGGCGATATGTTCACTCACCATCCGGGGTGACAAGGGTGACGTGTTCACTCACTCACCGTCTGGGAGAGACACGGGTGACGTGTTCACTCACTCACCGTCCGGGAGAGACAGGAGTGACATGTTCACTCACCGTCTG
>NW_012106197.1:156571-168868 GCF_000951045.1 Mandrillus leucophaeus
GAACAGACCCCTCAGAAATAACACCACACCTCTACAACCATCTGATCTTTGACAAACCTGACAAAAACAAGAAATGGGGAAAGGATTCCCTATTTAATAAGTGGTACTGGGAAAACTGGCTAGCCTTATGTAGAAAGCTGAAACTCGATCCCTTCCTTACACCTTATACAATTATTATATTTTGAATTAACGAAAATTAATTCAAGATGGATTAAAGACTTAAATGTTAGACCTAAAACCATAAAAACCCTAGAAGAAAACCTAGGCAATACCATTCAGGACATAGGCATGGGCAAGGACTTCATGACTAAAACACCAAAAGCAATGGCAACAAAAGCGAAAATAGACAAATGGGATTCAATTAAACTAAATTGTTTATTTATTTAATCCTAAAATATCCCAAGAGAAATTCCAAAGCAATTCAGGGGCCCCATGTACGTTCTCTAAACTCGATAGCCATGACTTATTTGAAGGATTTGGAAAAGGCTGTTCTTTATTTAATGCCATCACCAGAGCAAATCCAAGGAAGCCACAGAGCCACACACCAGCAGCGCACCCCTCCTGCCAAGGCTGGATAGGGAAGGGGACTCCATGGCCAGAGCCTGCGGCTTGTGGAAGTTCAAATCTGGCTGGATCGTGTAGAGCTGATTTAATTCTTCCCTGCTAACCTCTCTAACTTTGTTTCCAGCCTTAGGCATGAACATGGCTGGGCCCAGCCTAGGTCAGGATGCTCCAGGAAGCCCCAGCGGCAGGGCCTCATGCCCACCCCAAAACCCACTCGGGAAACACTTTGTGCATTCAAACCAAAGAGAAATGCACTTCACAGGACGTCCAACGTGAGCACAGCATCGTCTCTCATAAAATGTTCGTTTTTAGTAAAGAGGTGAAAGCCACTGATAACATAGCCCTCAGGGATGGCCCAGGGGCTACACGGGGTGTAGGGGGGCTACGCTTGGCATGCAGCCCTCCTTAGAAACCCTCCTTCCTCTCCCCAGCCCCTGCGTCAGTCAAGATCCAACACACCCTCGAAAGCATTTCTGGACCTTCTGCATGGTGAGGTATCGCTCTTGGCTCAGCCAAGGCTGATGGCTGAGAGTCATGTGTGCTGTTCATCTACATGTCTGTGGAACTGTAGCCTCCCTATGGGCAGCACCCCCAGTGTGACCATTGAAAATATCTGCAGGCGGGACACAGGTCCCGGCACCCCCCAGAGTGACCATTGAAAATGTCTGCGGGTGGGACACAGGCCCCAGCACCCCCTGTGTTATCATTGAAAATGTCTGCAGGTGGGACACAGGCCCCAGCACCTCCCATTGTGACCATTGAAAGTGTCTGCAGGTGGGACACAGGTCCCAGCACCCCCCCCCCCCCCTGTGACCATTGAAAGTGTCTGCAGGTGGGACACAGGTCCCAGCACCCCCCCCCCCCCCGTATTATCATTCAAAGTGTCTGCAGGTGGCGTCCCAGGGGGCAAGTAGCTGCAGTTCAGAGCCGCTGACCTGGAGGCAAGCACCTGACTTGCTGCAGAAATTACAAAATTGATTCCTGCAGAGCCGTGTCCCCATCCCCCAGAGAGATCAGCGTGGAAGCAGCAGTGTGTGAGAGTGTGTGCATGCAGGCGTGAGTGTGACTGTGCCTGCCTGTAACAAGCTGTGAGTGTGTGTGCACAGGTGCATATGGTGTTATAACATTTCCTTGGGTAAGTTTTCACTTTTTACCGTAGGTAGGTCTTTCTTTTGGAAATCAAATCCTTCCAGAAAAATAGTATTTAAGAAAAATCTCTCCACAAATAGTGAAAGTTACTTTTAGTCATTTTATATATGTTTATAAAAATATAAAAAATGATTAAAAGTTACTTTTAATTTTACGTGTACATATATGACTTTCTAACTCTATTTGAATTGTGTAACAAGTAGCTAAAATAAAACATAAAGTATTACTTGTTTCTGTTAACTAGATAAGTAAGTTTTGGAGTTGGGTGGCAGTTTATTATTATTATTATTATTATTATTATTATTATTATTATTATTTGAGATGATGTCTTGCTCTGTCGCCCAGGATGGATTGCAATGGTGCGATCTTGGCTCACTGCAACCTCCACCTCCCGGGTTCAAGAGATTGTCGTGCCTCAGCCTATCGAATGGCTGGGATTATAGGTGCCTGCCACTCCACCCAGCTAATTTTTGTATTTTTAGAAGAGACAGGGTTTTGCCATGTTGGCCAGGGTTATTTTGAACTCCTGACCTCAGGTGATCTGCCCACCTCGGCCCCCCAAAGTGCTGGGATTACAGGCGTGAGCCACCGCACCTGGCCTGAGTGACTAAGAAAAGTAGGAAGGAGTAAAATTACAAAGTATAAACTACTTTTATCTCTTGTATTTACTATTTTTCAACACTTTTAAGTATTTCAAACACATAAGCTGCCTGTATTTTTTACTGTCAGATAAATCGATGCTGTGTAATCGTGTTGGTTGATAAAATATTAATAACTTGCATTTTCAGAGCTTTAAATTCCAAAAATCTGATCAATTCAGAGCCTGGCATTAACAAAGTTACTTTGCTAAGCTTGATTAAAATGTTTACAGCTTGGAGGAGCAATTAGAACAATAGAAAATTCACTCCTAGGCATTTATTTCAAAGGACTTGGAGTCCCTCAACCAGAAAGTAAAATAAAACACTTGTTACACAAATGTGGCTCCAAAGCAAAGCCACCGTGGCCGGGGCTGCAGCCTTGGCTTCCCAGTGCCGGAGGGGACGGACAGGCCAGGGAATCTTTGTGCCTGAGCAAGCTCTGCCCACCCCCCACTCCGCCCCCCACACAGGTGGATTCAGAACCCCTCAGCCTCCCAGTGCCAGACGGGCAGGACAAGGCCGGAGTCTTCACGCTCAGCCTCCTACAGCCGGAGGGGACGGATAGGGCCGGAGTCTTCACACCTACACAAGCTCTGCCCACCCCCCTGCCAGGCCCCCCACAGGTGGATTTACAGCCCACAGCGAATTCCACTCACGACTAAATTTGGAAAATGTGTTTTGTATCTTGGATCAAATTCTTAAGTATTTATATTCAATTCAATCTTCCTGTGATAGGAACAAGTGTTCCCCTGAAACCATCTCTATTTGTAATTGCTTGATGATGCAAAAATTTATATGTTGTAAACGTCGGCCACTGACATTTTTCTCAGCTGTACACCATTAAGCCTGACAATTTAAACAGCGAGGCCCATAATTTAAAACACGCTGTCTAGTATCTGACTACACTTGGCACAATCACAGATTTTCTTTTGTAACAATAACCTATATATTTTAAAAGATCCCCATGCTCTGTACTGTGTCTGTGATTTGGTGACAAACGCGTGGAACAACCCCTTTTTCTTTTCTGTACAGAAGGAGCATCTAGTGCTCAGCTACTGCACAGAACGGCGCTTAGTTGTGCAAAGAGAATTTCCAGTAAGTCCACTGAAGCTCATTTTATACTGACATTATACATTATTTTTGATAAAGAAAAAATAGGACAATACAAACTCATCTTCTCCTCCAATCCCCAGAGTGATGAGGTCATTTTTCTTTGCCAGATATCCTTCGTGGTATCAGGAAAACATTCTTTCCAAAAACTCATGTGGTCGGTCTCCATGAACCTGCCAGTCTTCAGTTTGCCTTGGGAGTGTATGGAGCTGGGTTTCTCTTTTGCTCTCCCTCAGGCGCATTATTTGTGAGCGCCCCCTGGCCGAGATTCACAAGGCACGTTGTCTGTGAGACCCCCGGCTGGGGTCCACAGGGAACATTGTCCGTAAGCCCCCCCCATCGCCAGGTACCCAGAGGGCATGTGGGGTGACCCCTTCTCAGGGATATTTCTGTGGAGATTTTCACTGGACTGGCCGACTCCGAGATCCCCACTTTGCAGCCTCCCTGAGTTCTGAGGTCAGAGTCAGCGAGTGCAAGGGGTGTGTGTGTATGCGGGTGCCATGGCCTGGCGTGTTCCTGCTCGTGTGTCAGGAAGCCTGAGGCCCTGCCGTCCTGGAGGACCTTGCCCGGGTGTGCTCTGAGGCCCTGCCATCCTGAAGGACCTCGCCCGGGTGTGCTGTCACTTGGGGTGATGTAGATCAGAGCCGTGGTGCATTCAGGCAGGCCGACCACTAAAAAGTGCATTTGGGAAGTCAGTCATTTCCCTACCAGGTTGATTTCAGTCCTTGGTTGGTAAAGCCCAGACTCTGACAGCTGACGAGAGTGTGTGAGGAGGCCACAGTGCTGCAGGTCAGCTCTGGGCAGAGAGGTCAACCTGGAGTATCTCTTGACCTTGTTCTCCAGGGTTCCTTGCCTGTGGGATCAGAAATAACTCAAATCTTCCTGCAGCTACCCTGATATTTCACCGACAATTGTCTCAGTTGTCAGAGAATGTCATGACAAAGCCATTTGTGGTTTGGAGGCAAACATTAAATACATTCCAAATTCTAAGCATAAAATGCTGAAATAAAGGGGAACATATTGTTTAATAAAAACCCAAAAGGGGTGAGTTGTGATGCCTGGGCTGGCCAGCAGGCTCTTTCCTGGAAGACGGGCGGCAGCCCCCGAGTCCACGCTCGCTGCACCTGCACGGTTGGGGTGGGACCAGTGCTGGGCTTTCCCAGCTTTCCAGGCAAGTTTTGCACCCAACCCTTACTGGAAATATGTGTTTCCTGCCACTTTTTGATGAGTAATGTCTAATTTTGTTTCCAGTTTGCAGTCAGTAGCAATTAGAAACATGAACACCCTCGCACAGACGCACCGAGAGTGGTCATTCAGGGAGACAGGACCTTCAGAACGCCAGAGGTACAGTACAGGTCTCCAATGTCTCCTGACAGCACATGGGACACCATGGAGAGGGCGCTTTTGGTCAACCCACCACCATGGGGCTGTAGGGGTCATGGGCCCCTCGCTCCCTCGCCATGGGGGGACCTGCATACTCTCTGGGCCTGGCAGGGCTGTGAGGGCCATGAGCCCCTGGCTCCCTCGCCATGGGGGGTCCTGTGCACCTCCTGGGCCTGGCACTTCCTGAGCATGGACGGCTCGGCCCTGGGACGCCCTTGAGGAGGGCCTGGCGCAGGGATGTGGAGCTGCTGTGGGGGCCACGAGCAGTGTCCTGTGTACCCAGCACATTGTCTCTGAGGGGTGGGCTCCTGCCAGGCTCTCAGGATGCCTCCTCCAGCTGCACCTGGCCAGGCCTGGGAGCAGGTATCATCCTCTGCACTTCTCAGATGGAAGCTGGGGCATCGCTGCAGTGGGGGACGATTCTCTGGAAAGCACCGTGGAGGGAGGGGCTGCAGCCTTGCCTCCAGCCCCTGGGACTGGCCCTGGCCCTGCTGTCAGCGGCCGTGGGGGTCCTCCCATGGGAGATCCCCTCTGAAAGCCCCCCGCCCTTCAGGATCAGCCTCATCCTCTCCAATAGGCAATGTCCCCTCTTGGGTGATCCTCGGGAAAAGTAATCCTCTGTCCCAAAAGTGCTTCTGGGTCCAG
This sequence comes from Mandrillus leucophaeus, assembly GCF_000951045.1. Taxonomy (NCBI): domain Eukaryota; kingdom Metazoa; phylum Chordata; class Mammalia; order Primates; family Cercopithecidae; genus Mandrillus; species Mandrillus leucophaeus. Next base: position 162,061 of record NW_012106197.1, read on the forward strand.
TGCTCCCGGGTGCCTTTCATGGTCATGGGTGTGTTGATCCCTTTTAAGTTTTCCTCTGAATCCCTTCCATGTGAAAAATCCAGCGTAGAGTTTCCATGGAATGAGGATTCTTTGGCTGTTATTCATGGGAACAGAGGCCCTTTCACTGGCCCTGCTGCTGCCTCGGGGATCAGGCACCTGTGCCCCCTGGCACGGGATAGCCTCGGCCTCAGGACCCCGGGGTCCAGCCTCCCCACCTGTTCTGTGAAGGAGCCGGTTTCTCCCGAAGTTCTCTGTGGTGCACACGCTCCTGATGTGTTTATTCTGTAAGACACCAGCCACTCTGTTCTGATCGTCCTTAACAAAGAGTGTCCGACATGCTGTTCCGGAGGGCGCCTGTCCTGGGGGAAGCTTTCCTCAAAGACCCCGACCCTCCACCCTGCCTCTGCCCCTGTGCAGGGTCTGCAGCCTTTTCTTTGGGATCACTCCCCTTCGACTCCACCCTTCTGGGGAGTGGTTACGGGATCTGAGGGAGTCAGCCTCCTTTGCCACAGCCAGCCTTCATTTTAAAATTTGAAATCTACCAAGTTAAAGTCATTTGATACATTTAATTGCCATAATCTCACTTCCCAGCGTGGAAACAGGAAACAGAAACACCCTCTGGGAACATCAGGCAGGATTTTGACAAACCAGCAGGCCGAGCCTCTTGCCAGGTGACAGAAACTTACCTGGGAAAGACGTTGCCGCTAAAACAATGCCTTTCATAGAAACAGAAAAGGACAAACTCGCTTCCCAGAAGCCTGTTACACAAACGAGGCCTGCGTTTTCCCTGCTCCGCCTCGTTTTGAGCTGACATAGGACACAGTTCCACGGGAATGTCCCCGGCAGGGGGGACCCTGGGGTGGCAGGTCTGGCCCCTTCCGGCTCCCTCCGCCAGGGACAAGCAGCAGAGAGAGGGAAGCCCGCGAGGGGAGGAGCTGCGCCTCTTCCTCCCTAGCGCAGCTGTGAGGAGAAGGTTTGAGGTTTGCTGGTGAAGGAGCCGGAGGAGGGAGCCGCGCGGTGAGCCGAGTCTGCCTGGTGCCGGCCACAGCGCTCTGGCTCTGCTCAGCCCCTGCTGTCCGCGGGTCCAGGCAGGAGGGACGCGGGCCAGGGACGCTCTGCCCTGCGGGGGAGTCAGGAGGGGGCGCCCGCTGGGGAGAGGCAGGGCTGGCCTGGTGCTTGGAGCCTGCTGAGAGAGAGAGAGGAGACAGGGGGCAGCTGAGAGAGAGAGAGGAGACAGGGGGCAGCTGAGACAGAGAGAGAAGCTCCGGAGAGGAGCAGGAGCAGCGCCGGCTGGAGCCCGGGAGCCGGAAGGGACCATGGGGTCGGTCCCCGGAGCCTTCCTCCAGACGCTCCTTCTGGTATCCGCGCAGAGCTGGGGCGCAGCCCTGGCAGGAAGCCCATGTAAGTACCGCAAATGATCTAAAACTTGCAAGGGCGCCCCGGAACTTTGAGCCGTGTGGTTTTATTCTGTTGTTGGTGTTTAGAGCTGGGATCACAGGACGTGTTTCTGAAAATGAATCTTCTTGAAAATAAAACGAACGGGAACCTGCTAAGTGCAGCCCCAAGTAGGACCAGCTTAGGTCGGCTTCGCCTCCGCAGCGCTGTTTTCCCGGCTCAGCCCAAGAGCGGCGTGGTGCCCTCGGCTGGTCCTGAATATTCCTTAGGAAAGCGCGAGTTGTGGTAAAACCGGACTCGGGCAGGTCGGTTCCTTTCGGAGGACTCGTTTCAGAGGAACGGGTCGGAGGGGCAAGTGAAGGCAGGCTCCGAACCGGCTGCCTTTGACGTTAGCCGTTCTCAGGCTTGCGGGGGATCAGGCTACACCGTCAGCATTAAGGAGACACCTGGGTGCTTTGGATACGCTGCCCGCTCCGGCAGGTGCGGCGCTCCAGCCTCAGGCAGCATCGCTCAGGCGTCCCTGAGAAAGGCTTCCCAAGGCTTCGTTTTTAAAAGAAGTATTTCACTTAAAGGAAAACTCCCCACTTTTGCTCTCCCGCAAATAGCCAGTCATTGAAAGGGTCACGGAAATGATCATCCTTTGAATTGTGTGGTGACATCTTATTTCCTTCTAGTTCACTCAGTCTCCCGTTTCTGTTTTTGTCAGTTCAGAGGGATTAGTCTTTATTTCTAGACCAGCACTGTGGATCTAACCCAAGGATGTTATCCAGTGTAATTCAGCAGAACACAATTCACCATGCATCTCACCGCATCAGAAAAGTGTTTTAGGAGTCATGCTTGGCTAGAAACACCTGCCAAGAAAGTGTCCCTCTTCCCAATCAACACCCTGTGGGACAGAGCACCTTCTCCCCTCCTCCTCGAATCACACTTTTTCTCTTTCCCTGGCAGACCCTGCCACAGACTCCCTGCCAAGTACTTTTGAGGGCTCAGGCATGAGAGCAGGCAGTGGGCACATGTGCCAAGCCAGGTGGTGAGCCCCTCTAGGAGTTTGCGAGGGGACAGCCCCGGCACTGGGGATGCAGGCAGCCCCCTGGGGGTGGTTGCTGTGGGTGGCACTGCCTACCTTGGGGGCTGGAGAGGGCTTCCCAGGGGCCTCTGCCCCAGGAGCCGCACACCTGGGCAGGAGGGCCCGAGTGCCCTCAGGGTGGCAGCTCCCAGAACCCGGAACTTGGTTCCTGTTGGCAGGCACTGCACTGTCCTCCAGATGCAAGTTCAGCTGTATTATGAGAACTCATGATTTAGGGAAAGGAGACATTAACGCACATGGCAGAAGTGCCTGAGCCCTGCAGTGACATTGGCACTTTCTGTAGAAAGAAAGGAAAAAAGTATGACTCTCAGAAGCGATGGGTAAGTAACTTGCCAAGGGGCGGCTTACGATAACCTCCTGGCGGGCACTAGAGGTCACTCGCAGGCCTCCGGGAGGCTCCACGCCTGTCAGACCTGCCTCTCCAGGGAGCTGTGGGTGTTGGGGATGAACACAGCTTCGGTGGACACCGAGGGGCTGGTGGTTGCTTCCAAAGTGCCTTCCTCTGTAGGGTGGAGGTTACAGTGCTTCATGAATTCCATGGAATCTGATGACTTCAGAGGAACGAAGTCCATTTTTAGAAGCGAGAGATGTGCATATGGTCATTGCTTGTTCATCTAATTGGACAGGATTCTGTAAGTGGCAGAAATACTGGTGCAGACTTGAGAAATGAAAATTCTGTTTCCACAAAGATGAAATTCAGTGCATGAATAAGACACCACATGCATGTGGTCTCAGGTGACACACGTTGTTTCCTTTTGAAAAATAGTTTGAACGACTCACATGAGTCCTCCAGACAAGACACAGACTTGGCGGATTGACACAGTCCCGGAGAGCAGGAGAGGCACGGCTACCACACAGCCCCATGCTCCCTTCCTCTCGCCGCCCAGCACCCTCTGCACCCCCTGGCTGCCTGGGGTCAGTGGGGCTGCCCCAAACCTAGGGCACTTTTCCTTGAGCACTGAGGGTCTCATGACACAAGAGGGACTCCCAGTGAGAGGGTCCTGACCTGGGAGGACTGTTCCTTGTCCTTCAGGGCATGCCGTGCTCCCTTCCTGTCTCCAGGGATGACTGTGTTAAATGAACCTCTTCTCTGGGTTAGGGATAGGGTTAGGGCTTAGGGTTAGGGTTAGGGTTAGTGTTAGGGTTAGGGTTAGCGTTAGGGTTAGGGCTTAGGGTTAGGGTTAGGGTTAGTGCTTCAGTTGTCGAGCACACAGCAGCAGCATTGGGTATCTGGCCTGCCTGATGTGTCCACAGGCTCCTGCTCCGGCTATGGGTGGCAGTTTTACCTCCTGGGGAGTGGCGTTGGTGCACAACTATCCCGAGGCTGAGAGCTTCTGTCTGAGCATCGGGGATACAGAATAAATTTCAAGTTGTCTTGTTATGTAATTTCCACTAGGATCTTCTGTTTACTTCTCCTTCTACAAAAAGAAGAAAAAAAAAAGTTTCCCAGAGCATAGATTCCTTACAGCCAAGCCAGTATGGCATAGACATCTTTGCTCTGTGCTGCAGGGGAAAACCAATGCCTTTTGCCTAGAAAACCTTGTTTTTGATCCACTGATAGCAGAACGTGCCCTTTCTGACAGCTCCAAGGAGTCACACCTGTTTCTCTTCCAGAAATCACAGATTTCTGGGGTCTGATCTCAGCTCTGGCATGAAGCACAGCCCTCTAACAACACCTGGACCAAATGTCCCTCCCTTTAGACTCATCAGTACCAGTCAGCTGACTCTGTTTACCCTAGGGCTGCAAAATGCTGGCTTCATCTCTCACCCATTCACTCTGCCGTTACTCCTGGGTGTGCGACAGTGATCCTACTCCCTGAAGTAAGCACCCACCTGCCTGCAGTGGGCTCTCCTTCGTTCCTGTTTTCAATGGGAATTCACTGGGCTGAAATCCTTCCCTTTCCTGTTGATGCTAAAACCTGGCTTGTCCTGGACTCGGCCAGTGGAGCCCCGGCCACAGCTTCTGCCTTGTGTCCTCATTATCTCAGTGCATCCCCGCCCAGCTCCAGAACAACCATTTCTCCCAGGAATCCCAGGTCCTTCCAGGGGGGAAATGGAATTTCGACACAGACTTGGTGCTGGGAGCTGCTTCTTGGTGGCTGGGGTGTTGTTGATCTGGACCCATCGTGGCCAACTTCACAAATGCCAGGTACCCTGACCTCAGTTCCTGTCCCGCCCCACAGGGTCCTATTTTGCCTTCCAATGCTCATGCTTTTTTTTTGCTCCCCCCCGTCCACCTTAACAGGCACAGGCCACCACTCCTAGCTAATTTTTAAGTTTTTTTTGTGGAGATGGGGTCTCACTATTTCGCCCAGGCTGGTCTCAGTCTCCTGGCCTCATGTGATCCTCCTGCTTTGGCCTCCCAAAGAGCTGGGATTACAGGTGTGAACCACTGTGCTCTGCCCATGATTTCTTTTTAAGCTTCTGTTATGCTTCTTCCATCTTCCACAGTGAGAATCTTGTCTCCCAGCATGGATGCATTAAAGCGACAAGAATTCAAGACCTGTCTGTAGCTCCATTCGTCCTCCTTTAACTGAAGGGCAGATGCTGCATCCACACATTGCTGGGGTTTCCCCCCCCCCCGCAGGGTGGCTATGTTGCTTGTTTGACGTATGTTCACGTATGCTTGTTGCTGTTTGATTCCACTTTGGGGTCGATTTGTTTTTCACCCACCTTCATTAGTTTCTAATTTATACTTTCTGTGCTTTTGCAAACATTAGCAACTATATGTGTTATTTTTAAATTTCTCATTTGCTACGCAAAATGCTATGTATGTTCCTTTGTTTTTTCACTTAGTATATCCCAGGAGTTACTCTCCGTCAGTTCATTAAAATTCCCTTCATTCCTTAGAACGACTGCACAGCACCTGTTTTATCACTGTACCAATTTCTTATATGTATACATACATAGTTTCCAATATTTGGGGACTAAAATTAAAAGGCCACAAATAATGTTCTGCCTACACGTTTTTAACTTGGTGGTGGTATGCATTCAGGGCCAATTCCCCGACATGAGATTACTGGGTCGAAGGGTGAGTACACTGATGGGTATTGCTCAGTTCCCCTCCCCTGGAGGTTACCATTTTGCTCCCATTTACCAGACACTCCCCAGCGATGTCTGAGAGGCCCATTGCTCCCCAACCTGATGGCTGGAAATAGGATCTTAATGTGGTTTTGATTCACATTTCTCTTATTATCAGTAAAGTTGTGCATATTTTCATATATTTAAGTGCCATCTATAAATGAATTGTCCAGTAATTTCACTTACATTTTTGTAAGGTTTTGTTGTTTTACTTCAGTTTTAAAAACCCCTATTTATCAGAGCTATCAGCTCTTTATGACATAATTTGCAAATATTTTCTCTTGTTATCTCTTTCTTGATATTGTTCACACGGTTCCCACTTTTTTGGAGGGGTAGAAGCTAATCTACAGCTTTTGAAATTTCATCAAACTTAGGGGCCCCCATCCTGGCATCCGAGTGAGACATTATTTTCTGCATCTTTATCTCTGATCCATTTAGAATTTATTCCTGTGTGTGGTGTGAAGAAAAATTTAACTTGAAAATTTTCCTAAATGGCAACCAAGGAACCACAGCATAATTTACTAAAAGCACGCTGCCTCAGTGCTGTGAGAATTATCTCTACACTAAAATTGATTTTTCTGGGTATACTCACATCTGCTTCTGTCTAACTACTCTTTCTACTTGTCCACTTTGAAGAACTCTACATTTTAATATTTTCATGGGATAGTTCCTGGAATATATGTGTATATATACATATTTATATAATTTCTCCATTATGCTTGTGTGTTGATTTTTCCAAAGTATTTTAGTCAACTTTTCTAGCTTCAGGAAGAGGAAGAAGCTTGTTGGGATTTGAACTAGATTACTTTAAAATTCTAAATTAACTTATGGATAAATAAATTCTTGAAATCTTGAACAAAAATGTATTTTCTTGTTTCCAAGTGTATGCTTCTGTCTTTCAGCAGTGTTTCTACTTTAATTCTGTAGCTTTTACAACTTATTAAGTTTATTCATATGTACTTTTTTGCTGTGGTAAATTGAGTTTTCTTTTTCATTATGTCTTCTAACTAATCTTTTTTCTGTGCACATGAAAGATCCTTTTATATTGGTTTTCTATACTGTTACATTACTGGATTCTTGAGCTATTTTTGGTCATTAATGCTGTGAAGTTTTCCAAATATATGATTCGTCTGAGAAGAAAAATATTTTACTTCTTCATTAGTTTTTTAGGCTGACTCTGTTGGTTTTCTCATGTCTAATTATATCGAATAACTCCTCCAACAC
>NW_012106197.1:169803-172681 GCF_000951045.1 Mandrillus leucophaeus
GGCTCACAGCAACCTCTGCCTCCCAGGTTCAAGCAGTTCTCTTGCCTCAGCCTCCCAAGTAGCTGGGATTACAGGCACCCACCACCACGCCCCGCTAATTTTTGTATTTTCAGTAAAGATGGGGTTTCACCATGTTGGCCAGGCTGGTTTCGAACTCCTGACCTCATGATCTGCCCCCCTGCTCGGCCTCTCAAAGTGCTGGGATTACAGGTGTGAGCCACTGCACCTGGCCTTATTTTGGTTTAAACAGTGGTTCTTTGGCTATTTAAGTGGACAGTTTGATTCATTATATTTTCATTATTTTATTATATTGATGTATATTTTTAAGGGTATAAAATTTCATCTGGTTATTTTAACTGTACCACCAAGAATCAATCTGAAATGTAGTGTGTTCATTGTCACTAATTTATATGAATTCTTGTATTTTGTTAGTTTCCCCTTTTATATAAAAATTGTTTAATGGAGGATTTAATGTTTTCCATCTGAAAGGATCATTTTGTTTCATTTTAATTTGTTGTTTATTACATTGTGATCAGATATTGATATTCATAACATTCCTGCTTTATGAGAATTACTAATTTTTTGATTAATTATATGACCAGTGTTTTGTGGAGGCTGCATATCTTCTTAAGAGAAAAATTCTTATTATCTGGATATAGGTTTTTAGTTATGTCTATGAGATTTTCTTTATTGATTAGGCTGTATCATCCTGTATATTTTACTTAATTGCCTCTTGTTCTTAGAGGACTGTTTTAAGATCTGCAATTAGTACTTCTGTTTCTCTGCATCATTCTGTAGTTTCTGCTGTGTGTGGGTGGCTGCTGTATTATCTACTCAAAGGTATTTATCACTATTCCATTGTTGTGAATTGTTGCTTTGTGGTTGTAGAATGGTCTTTTCTGGGTCTGCACCTGAAGCCGTGAATTCTACCCTGTCCTGTGTCCGGGCTGCTCAGCCGCTCTCTATGTCCTCGCTTTTGTCACGAGGCTGCTGCAGCCCGTCTGGGTCATGGTGAGTCATGCTGCCTCAGCTGTGTCTGTTGTATTCACAGCAGATGGAGACTTCTTCCTTCAGGAGACAATTTCGAAGTCTCCCTCCACTCTTCCTTTCAGTGAGCGTGCTAAGCACCCACACACCCTGATTGAGCTTAGAATTCTGCACTGGGATTCTACAGTCAGCATGTCCCTGTTCTCGGAGGTTTGCCATGTTTGCTCCTTTTTCTTTCTTTCTGAATTTCTTTTTAAATTTCTTTTTAAAACCTTCTCTGGGAGGTTTACCTCTTTGCTCTACTGGTTATCTTTGCAGTTGTAGCTTATGTGATGCTCTTATTGGCATTTACAGTTGGGTTTGTGTGTTTTATATGATATTGGGATCAACTTTGTATCACAGTAATAATCAATGATCTTCTCCTGCTTTTCTATCTTGTTCTATGCCCATATTTTTCTTGTATTCTTTCTACTTTCTCAGGACATCCAATAATTATATACTGTTCTTCCATCCACAACTCCACCTGTATTAATCTCAAATCTACAGCTAAATACATTAAATGGGGAGGGCAGTCCTTGTGTCAACGTGATCCCGGTCACCCCCTGGGTTATATAATGACACCTCATCTGTGGAGCATGACCTCAGTCATCTCTTGGTTAGATGAAGTCTGCTCACCTGGGGAGAGTGACCTGGTCATCTCTAGGTTAGACAAAGCCCCCCTCATCTGTGGAGTGTGACCCCCCCATTATCCCTGGGTTAGATGAAGCCCGCTCACCTGTGGAGAGTAACGTCGGTCATCTCTGGGTTAGATGAAGCCAGTTCACCTGGGGAGTGTCCCTCAGATTCTTGGCTCAGAGTGACTTTACCCTTATTCATGTTTTATTGAGGATCCCAATTAGCTTTTACTTATGTAGGTTAGATCTGTCCATAGTTACCATAGTAGAAATTAAAACTGAAAAATTTAAAAATGTTTAATTAAAAACATTTGTTAAAAGCAACTGCATGCAAATTACATGTTAATAGAATAATATGTTTTATTAACATTAACTTTATTTTTAAATCACAGACAATAGTAATAATAATATGGGTTTGTGTTTGCAAATTTTAATGCCTAGCTTAACGGAAGACACCTGAATCCTCACATTTCTTGCATTTAACTTCTGATGTTCTTTCAATGGATGTATATGAAGCAAAGCTGGCCTCATGCAAATAAGTAATTGATTGGGAAAAGGTACAGTTTTGACAGATGTTTTAGATAATTTTGGCTATGTCACGAATCCTCTGTAAACTCATGGTACACTCAGAGAGAAGTAAGACAAATAGACAAATATAATCTTAATATATTTATATAAATGGCCTGGCATTTTGGACCCCTGATGGAGTCTTCAGGTCTCCATACAGAGAATTGCTCTAGAGTGAATTCCTGAGGAAGTATTTGTGCTCTGGGTCCCCAGAAGCCATAAACACTGAAATCTGCTTTTCTACAGCGTTGATGCTGGGAGGGCAATTTAGCAGGGTATAAAATCCCTGTCTTACACTTTCCATGTGTGTCCTGGGTGGGCTGATCTATTGCTGCCTCTGCATAATGTGTGGCTCATGAGAAGTGTCTCAGTCAGATTTTTTACTCACTTTGCTAGTAATGTGGCCATTTTAATCTAGGGATCATCATTTTTTATTTCATATTTAAATCCTAATAGTTTTAGTGAGTGTTTCTTGAATCTGAATGTTCTGGGTCAATATCCTCAGGCACATGGTGGTTCCTTTCAAAATGAAATTTTAGGTTTTCTCTTATTTCTAGGAAGGTTGTCTGGATTAAAATGTTAAATATTACTTTCTAATTTTATTTTATATTTTAGAACTCATAAATATATGTGGAACTTTTTTTTTTTTT
>NW_012106197.1:173541-178590 GCF_000951045.1 Mandrillus leucophaeus
GTTCTTTTGATTTGTTTTATACCTAGGCATTCTGTGGGTGGGGTCCTGTCCCAGGGTGCCCCCTCGGTTGGTGGGACGGTGTTTAAATTCTCAGTGGGCGGCGCTGGTTGCAGTGAGTGGGTGGAAGGAGTGGCTGCCACAGTGAGCCTGTGCTTTCCCGGTTGTCTCACTTCCTCTTTCCTCGCGGCCTGGTCTCCAGGAGCTGCTTTCTTTTCCCCACCTCCCTCCCCAGAAACAATCTTTTCTCTCCCTCTCCCCTCTCCTCTCCACCCACCAATGCCACCTCGTCCACCGCATGCCACAGGCAGGGGTGTGCGGAATTTTATTTGCAATCTTGTTTGGCTTATAGTTTTGGGGGAGTGTGTGTGAAGGTACCTGTGTTTGGGCGGCCACTATTACCCTGGGATTATTTTCTGCCGCTGTTTGGAAGTGCCATGAACTTGTATCACTTCCAAACAGGGCAGTTTCGAGATTCCAGGAGACCCCGGGGCTCGTTACGTGCCCTGCACCTTCCCTCCTGTTAGAGGAAGAGCAGGCTTCCATGCGTGTCTAAAAGAACGGCACACGCTCTCCGGCTGCCAGAAGCAACCTCCACATCTGTATTTTAGAACTGCTGGATGAATGTTTTAATTGTCTCATTTATCCAATTAATGGCTTTATTATAAATATCTCCATATTTTGATTGCTTGTTATTTTTCCTTATTACCTTTGTACACTAGGTGAATTTGGCTTTTTCTTCTAAATATATGGGTAGAGGATATATTGTTGAGTGCATGTTAATAGAATAGGTGTTTAGTGAATTAACTAGGATTGGGGGAAAATAGTCACAAAGTACAGACTATTGTGTCAGTGAACATTTCAATTGCTAACTTTTAAAGTTACTCTTTAACAGCTATCTAATTAATAAAAAGACAGTTAAGAGTAATATCCATCATCTTTAAATTATCTTTGGTAAAAAATACCGAAGTTAGAGTTTGTCATTTTAAGTTGCAACAAATTCTGATCCACAGATTCCACTTTCCTCATATTCCACGAATACAGGAAACTTAGGGCTTAGGAAGTCTGTGCTTGCTAAGCAGGTATAACAGCACTTATGAAACAATAGCGTTTATTCTGAAATCAGAAAGAACATTTAAAATAGGTCATATAGTAAGTAGAGACCAAGGAGAGAAATTTCAAATAATCAAAGGAGCTTAAATTCACTACTTTTCCTTTAGGATCAAGAATGTAGGCCAGGCACAGTGGCTTACCCGCCTGTAATCCCAGCACTTCGGGAGGCCAAGGCGGGTGGATCACCTGAGGTCAGGAGTTCAAGACCAGCCTGACCAACATGGTGAAACCCCATCTCTACTAAAAATACAAAAATTAGATGGGCGTGGCAGCAGGTGCCTGTAATCCCAGCTACTCAGGAGGGTGAGGCAGGAGAATTGCTTGAACCCAGGGGGCGGAGGTTGCAGTGAGCTGAGATCAGGCCTCTGCACTCCAGACTGGGTGACAGAGCAAGACGCCATCTCAAAGCAAAAACAAACAAAAGAATGTAAGTTGAATATGAAATGATTAAAAATAAGTTTCATCAACTCTTGAGAAATATGAGACAAGTAGTTTTCCTACAAGTCTAGGTTCAAATAAACTGCATTACAGAAGAAAAATAGGATTGACTGTTGGCCTGTTCTCCCGCTTAGTTTGGTTTGTTTGTTTTTAAATGAGTTCTTGCTCTGACCCCCAGGCTGGAGTGCAGTGGCAGGATCATAGCTCACTGAAGGCTTGACCTCCCAGTCTCAAGCAATCCTCCTGCCTCAGCCTCCCGAGCAGCTGGGATTACAGGCACCTACCACCACTCCTGGCTGAGTTTTGTGTTTTTAGTAGAGACAGTGTTTCACCACATTGGTCAGGCTGGTCTCCAACTCCTGACCTCAGATGATCCGCCCGCCTTGGCCTCCCAAAGTGCTGGGATTACAGGCGTGAGCCACCGCACCTGGCCTGTTTGCTTGTTTTAAATGAATTCTTGCTCTGTTCCCCAGGCTGGAGTGCAGTGGCATCATCATAGCTCACTGCAGCCTCGACCTCCCAGGCTCAAGTGATCCTACTGCCTTAGCCTCCTGGGTAGCCGAGAGCGTAGGCGTGTGCCACCACACCAGCCCTGTTCTCTCATCTCTGTTATGGGTCGTTTAATAGCTCTGATGTCAGGACCCAACGTTCTTCATAGTGACTGAGAATATCCTCCTTTGACTGAATGCTTTTTTTGTGGGGAAAAAGCATTGAAGTGTCAATGGTTCTGGGTCATTCTGGTTGACCAACATTTAGAATAATTGTAGTGTGTGTGTTTACACACAGACACAGGTACATACACACACACACCCTCCCAGGAGGCATGTGGCGAAGTGTGATATGATTTTAGAGAATAAGGATACAGTTTCTCTGGCTTCATTTCTAGAGCAGGTAATTTCTTGCTCTTTCCCTCCGATAGATAAGCACCTGTGTTTTGTAAGAGTAAGGAGTGTGTATGCAAACTTACCGCAGCTCCACACAGCCCAGGAGGCCTGCAGTGAGGGCACTTTCTCAGCGGACAACACACTAGTGCGGGGCTGGGTTCCTCAATGGTATTCTTTTATTGTCCGTGAGAAAATAAGACTGGGAGTAATAAAACAGGAAAGTGATGAAACCACAGGAAGCAGCCCTCTTCATGTTCCCATTAACCGGCACTTTCAGCATCATAATCTGAGAAGTGGCAGAAGCTGGAAACACTCGGCATTTTAAATAGTCTTTGTCAGTAACTATGTAACAATTATTTAAACACCAAAACTATTCAATAGAGTGGGTTGAAAACCACCTCTGAGGTTTTAAATCCCAAAGCAAAAAAAAAAAAAAAAGTATGTGTGTATATACTTTACATTTATTACATGTATTTATAAACACATGTAACTACTTGGCAGCAGTCATTACAGTGTGATGTCATGGACCCCACAGACAGGATTTCTGGAAACGACAGCATTAAAAACAGGGCTTAAGGGAGGATTGAAGAGATCAAGGCAGGTCCATTATTTAAATCGGTTTCCCTTCTACAATTACATGTATTATGTAGTTTTTAATAAAATACATCACTTGTAATTTTCTTACGTGATTTATCTTCTTGTTCTATCCCATTGAGAAGGGTTTTATAAATTTCATTTTCTTGGCCGGGTGCGGTAGCTCAAGCCTGTAATCCCAGCACTTTGGGAGGCCAAGATGGGCGGATCACAAGGTCAGAAGATCGAGACCATCCTGGCTAACACGGTGAAACCCCGTCTCTACTAAAAATACAAAAAACTAGCCGGGCGAAGTGGCGGCGCCTGTAGTCCCAGCTACTGGGGAGGCTGAGGCAGGAGAATGGCGTGAACCCGGGAGGCGGAGCTTGCAGTGAGCTGAGATCTGGCCACTGCACTCCAGCCCGGGTGACAGAGCGAGACTTCAAAAAAAAAAAAAAAAATTTCATTTTCTTTTTAGACAAGTGTTAGAGCAAAAGGGTTGATAACTAGCCTTTGTATCGGTGTGTGCCTCAGGATGGACCCTCTCAATGGCTTGGCCATGAACAGATCACTCAATGCTGCATCTTCACAGTTGCCCCGTTGTCCTCTCTGTACAAACTTACAATGTTTCACCCTTAAACAGGTGGTGAGAGTGTGAGCAAACCGTGGCACGATTCTTTGTCAAATATGTAGTGATTTGGTCCAAAACACAATTTACACCTTTAGAGATCTCTTAAATCAGGCGCTCCCTGAAGTGCTTAGAAATAACCTCCTCGGTATGGACTGATTTTCAAGGAAGCAGGTAAGCAGAAGAAGGGGCAGTGATTTCACAGCAAAGTGGATGAGAAGGTGATGGCAGCCGTGGTGACTGTGGGGTGTGTTTGGGTGTGAGTGTGCAGGGAGGCAGAAGCAGGCGCTGATGGAAAATCAGGAAAACTTTATCCACAATCTGTGCCGTCTGTGGGGGAGGAGAAACTTCCCCCGCCCTCTCAGGTTTAGCAGGACCTGCAATTAAGCTGACAAAAGACATCAATAGGCAAAGAGCACACACATTTCATTTGCTGTGAATGTTTTATACGGCACGGGAGGCTTCACAAAGGACGTGAAGATCACTCAGAAGCAGCCAGGCTTGGGGCTTAGAGACCATTTTAACACGGAGTGATCAAGAGTGAGCAGTAACTACATTCGGAGCGGCTGTGGCTCCAGGGGCGGAAAACGGTGGGAAAGTGGCCGGGAAATCTCTGCAGAACACCGACGGAAAGTGGTGAAGGGTGTTTGTTAAGGTCTGTTTGTGTCGACAAACCTGGCCATAAGCATGTCCTTCTTCCTGGACAGAGGGCACCTTTCCCTTAGGAAAAGTGTGCACTGCTCAGGCACAAAGGGGCGAGCAGAGGACCTGCCCTACATCTGCTGTTTCTTGGAAACCTTCAGCTGAAAACAATCCGTGTGCTGAGAGACATTTCGTGGGTGGCACATTCTAGACCTTTTGAGACGCAGTTTGGAGGAGGCAATGTTAGAATTAGCACCAAGTATTTATTCTACCACTGTGTACTCGGCTGTTTTCACACACTCACAATCCTGCTCACCCAGGCTTCCTGCACACTCACCTCCTGCATACTCACCTCCTGCACACTCACATCCTACACACTCACCTCCTGCTCACACATCCTACACACTCATCTCCTGCACACTCACCTCCTACACACTCACCTACACATACATCCTGCACACTCATCTACACACTCACACATCCTACACACTCATCTGCACACTCACCTCCTGCACACCTACACACTCACATCCTGCACTTACCTCCTACACACTCACCTACACACCTCCTACACACTCACACATCCTACACACTCACCTCCTGCACACTCCCCTCCTACACACTCACACATCCTACACACTCATCTCCTGCACACTCACCTCCTGCACACCTCCTACACACTCATATCCTGCACTTACCTCCTACACACTCACCTACACACCTCCTACACACTCACACATCCTACACACAGCTCTACACACTCGCCTCCTACAC
>NW_012106197.1:179925-184860 GCF_000951045.1 Mandrillus leucophaeus
GAGGACGGTCAGACGGGACCTCCCGAGCCGGAAAAGCCAAGCCTGGGCCCGGGCGGGGGGCGCGGTGGGAAGCCGTTTCCTCGTGGGCTGTGCGCGTCCACGGCCTGGGGTTCTGGAATTTGGGTGATTTAAAGGGAACTCTCGGGAGCGGCAGCAGCGTGTCTGGGACACCGACCGAGGCCTTGCACCGTGTTTCTGTCACGGTGGAGCCGCGTTGCTGTGCTGGGAAAATCTGCACAGGAGACAAAGGTCCACGAAGAGGGGACTGGGAGGGCGCAGGGAGACTCCTGGGTGTGCATCGCCAGCTCCGGCACCGGGCGCCCCCGGGTCAGACGGTGAATATGCTGGGCAGTGAACACCCCAGGCCTCCCTGCTGGACTTCGGTGCACCTGTGCGTGTGCAGAGCACCTGTGAACACCTGCGTGTGTGTGGAACACGTGTGTGTGGAGCACCTGTGAGCACCTGTGTGTGTGTGGAACACGTGTGTGTGGAGCACCTGTGTGTGTGGAGCACCTGTGTGTGGAGCACCTGCGTGTGCAGAGCACCTGTGAACACCTGTGTGGAGCACCTGTGTGTGTGTGGAGCACCTGTGTGTGGAGCACCTGTGTGTGTGGAGCACCTATGAACACCTGTGTGTGGAGCACCTGTGTGTGTGGGGAGCACTTGTGTGCCCCTGCGTGCGTGTGTCGAGCACCTGCGTGTGTGTGGTGTGCGGAGAGGCACAGCACAAGGCAGGGAGCCACTCTGGTTTTGTTTCAAAGCCTGTGTATTTTACAGCCCATAAAGACGCTGTTATTTATAATGTGGAGTAGACAGTTGTGATACACATTTTACTGTGTTTCAAGGTCATGACCTCTTGCTTCTTAACACCTCTAGAAGGGGCCAAATTCAGCTCATTTCCTCTTTTTTTCTGGTCCACAAGCTAAGAATTTTGGGCGGGGTTCGTTTTTCCCCATTTTTCAATGGTTGAAAAAGAAGAATGATATTTTGTGACAAGTGAAAATTAGGTGAAATTCAGACCTCAGCATCCCGATGAAAGTCTATGGGACGCAGCCTTGCCCCGGGGTTTGTGTGTGGTGGGCGGGTCGTTCACACCACAGCAGTTGTGGCTGCCCAAGAGGCGCCGTCCCCACTGCACGGCCGTGCGGCCACCGCACCCCACCCGAGCTCCGCGGTGGTGACCCAAGGGCATCAGCACACGGAGCCGCCAGCCACACACTGAGGTTTTGTTGTTTGCGGGGCGTCCTGTGCTGTCCCATCCCTTTGGCTCAGCACCTGCCCCCACTCACTGGCAGGGAGCCCCCAGGACACCTTCAGCATCGTCTCTGAGGATGTGGCTTTTCCCCAGTAAGGGCAGCTATTGAACCTGTCCTCTGACCATCTCCCAGGGGTCCTTACAAGTCAGACAGGAAATAGGCCCAATACGTGATGGAGCACACAGCCCAGAGAGTCACCCTGTGCCCTCCGCTGTCAGGTGGCATGGCACGGCCTTTCCAACAACAAACATCCTTAGGTAACAAACAGGTTGAGAATCATATCAGAAAAGAAGGGGCGCTGTGGTGGCACCGGGATATAAACAGAGTCTGCAAATAGAAACTCTTCAGCCTTGGATTAAAGAAGCAGCATCCAAACCTCTCAGGAGGAAACGATGACAAACCTAGAAGGGGCAGAGGGCAAGGACGGGAGCAGCCCTGGGGGAACCAGCTGAGCCAGCCACGGCCTGGGAGGATGCCAGCTCTGCATCCCCCTAGAGTGTGGGGACCAGGAAGCCCATGATCCTGAGGGGCCAGACTGGGTGTGATCAGCACAGGGTCCCTGGAAAGGCAGGGTCCTGCCCCGGACCACAAACACCAGGGGTGTGCGGCCCTGCACCTGGGAGGCTGCTGTGGCCCCCCAGCAAGAGCTTGGAAACCCGTCGGAGGCCTGCAGGAGCCAGTTCCAACCAGCATCTACCACCATCCCGAAAGACACCGGAGCCCCGGGTTCAAGAAAGTCAACCCTGAAAGAGAAGGTCAACCATCAGAGCAGTAAAGATCCCAGGAGGAAAAACGTCACAGCTGACAAAGGGCCTTTGGAGGATGCGGACCTGATACTTAGGTTGAGGGGGAGGAAGTTTTACTTAAAATAAACAGCAGGATATCGGGAAAATGAAGGAATCCCTCACTGCTGTGGAAGCAGGATTACTATCACACTGATCCTCAGTGAGTGAGAAGACGGAGCCGAGAATCTCTCCCAAAATGTCACACCAGTTTCCAGACAGAGGGGACGCACAAGAAAAAATCAGAACTGTAGAGAGAAAAACTTCAGGGCAGACGGAGGCCATCCCCCGAGAAAGGCAGGCGTGGTGTTCACAGCAGAATACCTCAAAGTCCCAGACGATCTATGTAAATATCATTTTATTTATTTATTCATTTTCCGTTCACACTTAGTTTTCGTGTTTTTTAATGATTTAAAACGGTTTTCTTTCCTCCTGCATCTCAGAGCCTGCTCTGGGCCTCCGGGACATACATCTCGATGCTGTCCATGCTCTCGGCTGAGTTCTGACGCACAGAAGCTGCCCGCTTGGTTCTTGCGGGCCTCCCGGTGCGGCTTGTCGCTGGCGTCTGAGGCCTCGTCGCGGCTCACGGCCGGCTTGGATTTGGCTGCTTCTTTGGAACCGGAGTGGGTGGTTTCTTCTCTTCCTTCCTCTTCTTGGGGGTCACCACCAGCTGCCAGCTGTTGGCCTCGAGGTGGTAGAGTTCATCAGATTTCATGCCGATGTCCTCCACGGACAGCCGTAGCAGGTCCCAGAACCCTGCCAGGTCCTGGGCTGTGGGGCGTGGGTTGGCATCAGGGTTCAAGTTTTGCTCACAGAGGCCCCAGAACTGCTGGAATTTCTGGGACATCAGTAGCTGGGCGTTGCCGACAGCACCGAGGACTTTTCCTGAGACTTCTTCAGAGAGGCTGTTCTCTTCGGCCTCCTTGTCCATCTGGCAGCACCAGCCTCCCAGCTGCTCCGTTTCTGCCTGCAGTAGCTTTAGGAACCAGTAGCTGTCTTGGCGGCAGGCCCTGGCTGTGCCGGCTCTGCTGGGAGCTGGAGGAGGTCTCGAGCCAGGGGTCAGGTTGGGGCAGCGAGGACGCCTCGAGGACAGGGTCGCTGTTGTCTCCATAGGGAAGGCTACACTTCATCTGGGCAATCTTGGGGCCCTGCCAGGGACCGGCATCAATGCTGATGGAGTTGGGGGGAGGGGTGCAGTCCGGGAGGCTCCTCTCAGATGACTTACAGCTCGAGTCATTGATATCCTGGGTATCTGAGTCCCTGTCCCACCGGGAGGACATCCCGTGAGAGGCGACGCTGCTTTGCCAGTCATCCTCTACCTGAACCCCGACGGGAGCGGGACTGGGCTCCGCTTTTGGCACTGGCTGAATGCAGTCAACTTATCTTCCTATTGATGACAGTTTCCTTTTGGGGGCGGCCTCGGGGTGGGACTCAGAGCTGGTCAGCGTCCCTTGTTCACTTTTCAGAGCTGCATGTTTTGGGAGTGGCTTTGGGGCCTCAAGGGCTGGGGTGACTCCGCCCTGGGTACTGCTGTCCAGGCTGTCCGATGAGTTGCTCAGGCCCGACTGGCTAGTCACCTCGCTCTTGTGGTCCTGGCTATCCAGGCAGGTGTCCTGGGCAGACTCAGTACTGCTCTGGACTGTGAGATGAACGGCTTTGAAGTGGTGCGTGGAGGGTGGCGGGGTCTTCTTATATGCCACTAGGCATGATGAACTTGGAAGCTTGTGACTATTGCTGAGGCGCCGGTACTGGGCGGTGGGGAGAGGGACCGCAGGGAGACACTGTCCTCCTCCTGCCTGGACGGCACACAGGCCGCTGTGGCTGCGGGAGCGGAAGTAGCTGGGCACTGGCAAGTCAAGCATCTCCGAGGCTGTGGACTCTGCTTCACTGCAGCCCGCCTCATACTGGTCACTCAGCTCTGCCTCCTGTACCTGCTGCTCAAACAACTGGGAGATCAGGGAGGTCTGTCCAAAAATCCGGCTAATGCAGCTGGAGTCGTCGAGGCTGTCGCTGACGGGCGTGCAGTCCTCTTCCCAGCTCAGACACTTGGAGGGCAGCAGCATGTCCACTGAATCCAGCCGGTCCAGACTCCTGCGGGGGTTGCTCTGCTCTCCCAGTGACTGCTGCGTGGCCCTCAGATAGCTCTGGCCTGCGCCGTGGCCTTGGGTGAGGGCTTGGGGCTGTGGCCAGACTTGTCACTGTCGTGGTCACCCATGGCCTTGATGTAGCTGCCGCTGCACGTGTGCCGGCACTGGCTGGGGCCCTCGGCCACGGCATCCGTCTCGCATGGGGACAGCAGCGTGGTGCTCCACTCGCCGCCGGGGGGCACCTGCAGGTGATGGTAGGCCAGACCCAGGTGGCAGGATTTGGACTTGAGCAGGCTCTTATCCAAGGTGGCCAAGGTCTTCTGGCCGACCTTGTGGGCGTGGCTGAGGGTCGGGTGGACCAGGAGCCCCGTATGACGTCGTTAGTATCAGTGCCCACCCCAAGGCTGGGGCAGGTGGCTGGGGTGCAGGCAGGGGTGGTGGGGCCGTCAGCCTGGTGGTGGTGTTCCTGCTGGCTTTGAGCATGTGCCCGCTGATGGTGGTGTAGACGTGCATGAAGTAGCGTGGCTGGCTGCGTTCTGCCTGGCAGCCTGGTGTCATCAGCCCGGAGGCTGGGCCGCTGCTGCGGAAGGTGCTGGCCTCGCCGTCCAAGTTGTCGTCAGAGCTCCACCAGCCTGAGATGTTGGAGCGGCTGCGTTGTTGGGCTCCCCAGCCTGGGCTTGCTCCTTGCTTTTGGCCCTCTGGCCCTTGCTGTCCTCCATGCCACCTTCTTGCTGCCATTGCCACCAACCTTGCCCGCTGTGCCCCCAGTGAGGGTGTCTTGGTGAAGGAAAGCTGCTGGACTGAGTGGAC
>NW_012106197.1:185540-191282 GCF_000951045.1 Mandrillus leucophaeus
ATCCCCGCCCACGGGTGCCCCATGCCTCTCCTCCGGCCAGCGCGGTGCACCTAAAAATCCTTTTAAATGTATAGTTGAGTTGATGGCTAAAAGAAAATGACTTTCCACATGCACAACAGTTCTGACACCAATTGTGGGTTTTTTCATCCAAGCAATTTCTCAGTTCTCTTGGACACTGACTTGGTGTTGGAAAGTTTAATTCGATCCCAACACTAACTACCCAGAGCCAGCACTGACCCCACAGACTAAGGGCATGTCCCACAGACTGCCCGCCTCAGACACCAGCTGCGGGTGGTGGATGCCACCCCCAAATCGAATTGTGTCCTCTTGCCTGGCGCAGTAAGGCCAAACGTCCGCACTGAGGTTTTGCAGTGGAGAAAAGAAGATGTTTATCTGCAGGGCACCAAGCAAGGAGAATCCGACAGCTCTTGCGAAGACCTGAGCTCCCCAGCGGCCTACAGGTGACACTTTTTAAAGGTGGGAGGCAGAGACTGCTGGCAAAGTCACAGATCAATACTTGTAAGCTAACCATTGGTTTCACCTAAAAAAAAAAGAAAGAAAGAGAGACATTGGTTTCACCTAAAAAAAAAAAAGAGAGAGATCGAAATCGAGATATCTTGAAGTGAGATCCCACAAGTCACAAGTGGATTCAAAGATTCTCTGATTTACAATTGGTTAAGAGGAAGCTGTGTCTAAAACTCTGGGGTCAGCAGAAACAAATGCCAAGTTGTAGACTGTGGGGATCACCTCCTTCAGGCCCCTTGGGAAGAAATTTAGAACAAAAGGATGCTTGTTTGGTTTTCAAGGCCAGCTTGGTGCCTGTAATTTTCCTTGAATGAACTCAAGATTCTCCTTTATTTCCATGTTTGGGGTGGCCTGGCAGGCCCCTAAGAGGGGTCCCAGCTCCATCTCACTGTAACTTCTGTCTGACTCGCCTACAAAGTGGGGGTTCCCCTGACCGCCTCAGGTCGGGTCATTTCCTAGGACATCTCACAGAACCCCAGGAAACACTCACATTTCCTGGTTTGTTACAGAGGGTGTAGACGAGTGGTCAGGAGAGGAACATAGGGCCAGGTCCCAACTTTGCATTTTCCGCCACGGTGCTATGGGGGCGCCTTTATCCATCTCCACCAGTTTAGAACATTGCAATCATGGCTTTTTACTCACAAGTGAAAAGTGGTTTCCAGAAGTTATTAGCGTCATTACACATTTCAGCAATAATTATTGCCATCAGACGTTTGTCAAGGTTTCAAATTGTCAGCTATTTTACACAGTCTCTTTAAATGAAAGAAGACATTAGATTTTATCAGGTGCTGTAGTTTTATTTTTTCTTATTTTTGTGTAACTTCAATAAGCGCGTAATGGCAGTATCCCTCCCTGAAGACGTGAATGTTTCTGTAAATGGATTTAATTTTGGAGGCCTCAAATAATTCTTCTTTCTTTATTTATTTATTGAGATAGAGTCTCACTCTGTCGCCCAGGCTGGAGTGCAGTGGCACAATCTCGGCTCACTGCAAGCTCCGCCTCCCGGGTCCACGCCATTCTCCTGCCTCAGCCTCCCAAGTAGCTGGGACTACAGGCACCTGCCACTTCGCCCGGCTAATTTATATATACATATGTATTTTTTAGTAGAGATGGAGTTTCACCATGTTAGCCAGGATGGTCTTGATCTCCTGACCTCGTGATCCGCCCACCTCAGCCTCCCAAAGTGCTGGGATTACAGGTGCGAGCCGCCGCACCCAGCCTCAAATCATTCTTAAAACTTGTGGATGTAGGTTCATATTTACAAAGAAAAATGCAAGATACATGCATGGTAGGATTGTAAACCTTCTGTTGATTTCTGAGGAAAACAGTATCTCAACTTGCCACCTTCATGGAAGATGAAATTATTTCAAGTAGCCTCCTCAGGTGACTTTCTGTCTGCAATTATCAGCCAATCCTGGTGAAAATCGTATGAAACATGTAAATAGCTGTCATTGTGTAGGTTATATAAATGGATGAATGAAAACCATGAGGCCCGGCCTCTCAGGTTTTTGTTTGTTTGTTTTTTGGTTTTTTTTGAGACAGAGTCTCGCTCTGTCGCCCAGGCTGGAGTGCAGTGGTGCAATCTCAGCTCACTGCAAGCTCCGCCTCCCGGGTTCACGCCATTCTCCTGCCTCAACCTCCCGAGTAGCTGGGACCAGAGGTGTCCGCCGCCACGCCCGGCTAATTTTTTGCATTTTTAGTGGAGACGGGGTTTCACCGTGTTAGTCAGGATGGTCTCGATCTCCTGACCTCGTGATCCACCTGCCTCGGCCGCCCAAAGTGCCGGGATTACAGGCGTGAGCCACCGCGCCCGGCCGCCCCTCAGGTATTTAAATGTCCTCCAATTTCCCTGCTCCCCTGGGTACACACACCTTTGAATATCATCTAAGTTTCTGCTTTTGTAATAGGAATGGTGTATGATTTTGATTCAACATCAAGTGAAATGATTATTTTGTAGAAGGTACCTTGGTGTTTGTCCAATGTGTGTGTTTGATTTTGTGGGCGCACAGGACTGCCAGCCGCAACGTCCTCCACACGGCAGCTCTTGAGCCTCGTGGCCTCCAGATTTCTTGACTCTTGACATTTGAAGACCCCCAAAATGTCTGACTTGGGGGGTTGTATCTATTGATATGTATATTAGACATGAATACTGAGAATGTTTTTAAACATATATTAATTGATTTTAAAATAACACTACAAACCCATTACAGGCTGACATAAAACATATTTTCTTCAGAAAGCTTCATTTTCCAAAACAAAAGAACAAATAGTGAGGAGCCTTACTTCTTTGTGCCGGTCTCTCCAATGCCTGGTTCACAGGTACAGATGTTCCATGTAGCTTCCGGAAAACTCTATTGTATATCTGTTAGAAAAAGAGAGTGAAAAGGCAAACAATGTCTTAGAATTATTATAAAAATAGCTTTGACTTCATGTGTCCCCTTGAAGGGCCTTAGGGAACCTCGGGGGTTCCAGGGAACCATGCTTTGAGGACTGCTGCTGCAGAAGCACCTGTGGTGAATTTGTGACTTGCTGTCCCCGTCACCATCGTGATGGGCGGCCACCCCCCAGCTTCTGCCAGCAGCCTCTGCGGCCATCTGTCTCCAGGAATTCCCTTGGCTAAAGAGCATCGCCTGGCCTCACTGGTGCTCCTTCCAGGGGAGCCCACGGCGGTTGCTAGACAGTGAGGGGCACAGAGGGCTGACCCCTCCCCTGGACTCCCGATGCCTCCAAAAGGCCGGCCTGTACCACATGCTCTGGTGGGGTCAGCTGGGTCCTTCCCTGAGACCCTGGTGCAGCCCGACGTCCCTCCCATCCCGTCTGCAGGTGCGGACCCCTGACTATTGGCCTGGGGATGACTTACAGGCAGTCTCCTCTGTTGCCAGGGGTGGGTCCGCTGGAAGCCTCGCTGGTCCACCACACACAAATTCAGGCCGTGTCCATCCCACGTCCCGCCGGGCTCTGCCCCTGGAGCTCCATGCCCTGTGCCGTCTCACAGCTGCAAGCTGCCGCTTCCTTTTCAAATTCTGATTGCTGATTTCTGTTTCAAAAAAAAAAAAATCAGAAGGCTGGATTTTGTCAGTGCTCTCCGGAAAACACCCTTGTCCAGCATAAATGAGTTTTACTCCCTCCTGGTACAAGGTTATCCGGGAACCATGCCATCTCCTCATGGACAAAGGCTCCCGGGAAACATGCCATCTCCTCATGGACAGAGGCTCCCGGGAAACATGCCATCTCCTCATGGACAGAGGCTCCCGGGAAACATGCCATCTCCTCATGGACAGAGGCTCCCGGGAACCATCCCAGGGAAGACCCTGAGGGAAAAAGCAAAGGCCGGGGCAGGTGCCCTTGGAGACACCCAGAGGAGCGCAGAGCCTCCGACTCGCTCACCTGCTGACGCGAACGGACACTTCCTAAAGTGGCCTCGTCCTGGTCTTGCGCCGGGGGTCCCTGGCTAAGGGGCATTTTAGTTATTTTCTTCAACTCACTTTATACTCTGAGAGTGTCCAAATTATCAAAACTGTATTTCTGAAGGATGAAAAAGGTATTTCTTGTGTAATTTAGGTTTGATGTTAAACACCGGAAAACAGAAACCACATCTCTGAAGTGAATTTGATAGTATTGTTACCTCAGAGAGTAACTGACATCACAGGGGAAAGTTTTCTAATTGTGTTATAAAATATGAATGTGTCACAAACCTCGAAGACACTCTTATTACATCAGAGTCCTCCCGAGGATTTTAAAGGGCCCAACACTGAAGTTTCACAGGCGAAATCGCCTTGGATTTAAGGATCGCACACATGCTAGGGAAACGCCGTAACTTTATCTCAAGGTCCATAGAAAAGCTGTGCGAGGTGCAGAAAGGCACGGCAGACATCCCGCTTATTTCTGTTTAAAAAGCTGCCTTCTTAGGTATCGGCTGCTGATGTCCTGGAGTGATTCCTTCACCCAGACTCTGCTTCGGCTCTTTTGTCCTATTTCTTAATTACTGTGGGTTTTATTATTTTTAAAATAATTTAACCAGTTCACTATTATTTCAGCAGTGCTCTAAAATGTGATTATGACAATCTCCACAGTCATCTAACAGTGAAAATTAGATCCTTGTCCACAAATCCAGGGGAGAAAATTGAGTGCTCAGGTGACATTAAGTGGCCATGCAGATCCTCTACATTGAACACAGGCTCGCATCAGAAGCTGGTCTAGGTCAGCAGGCTGTGCGGTGCGGAGAGGACCACGTCCCCCAGTAAGATGACCTGGCAGGAGGATGACAGGTGGTTGTGACTCAGCTGGGTTTGGATACAGACACAGGCAAACTGGTGTGGTGACAGGAAAGGAATCCTTGAAATCACATTTCTCTTTTGCAATCCTGAAGCTATCCTAGACGATTATTTTCTTCTGAATTTGTGGAGTAATTTTTATGTCAGATCTTACTTCCATGATAGGCTTATTAACAGTAGCCCTTAAAAAATTTTTACTGTCTGCTGTAAGACTTAACATATACACACTTAACCTATTCAAGTCTGAATGAACATATTATACCAACCTGTGTATGGTTCGAAGGTAAACTTCCATTTTTCCTTCCTTTGTGCTGTTTTTGCCATACATTCTACTGCTACACATTTATTAACCACACGATACATCATTACCATCTTTGCTTCAGGCAGACAATTACATTTTAAAGTAACTTAAAAAATTATATGTTTTATAATGACCCTTGTTTTTACCATTTCCAGAACTTTTTAGTCTTTTGTCTAGGTCCAAACTTTCCACTAATATCACACTCCTTTTGCCTGAGTAACGTCCTTTAAAATGTCTTGTAGTGAAGGCCTACCTGCAATGAATTATTCAGCTTCTTCTGATCTTTACCTCACCTTGAAATAATACTTTAAAAGCTACTATTGCTGGTGCATGATTCTCGGTTGGCACCGTTTTTCTTTCAGCATTTAATGGGGTTGCTTTATTGTTTCCTGATGGTACAGTCATGAGGATAACTCTGCTCTAATTCTTGTCTTTTCCCTTGGTACACAGGCATCTTTTCCCCTTCTGGTTGTCTTCAAGATTTTCGCTTTACCTTTGTTCTTCAGTAGTGTGGTTATGATGCATCTGCTATAAATATGATTTTGTGTTTTATTTACACTGCTTGGTTTTAGCTGAGATATTTGAATCTGTACTTTGTTCCCTTTCATTGAAAGTGGAAAATTCTTGGCCATTGTCTATTCA
>NW_012106197.1:193232-219728 GCF_000951045.1 Mandrillus leucophaeus
AGTGTCCAAATTATCAAAACTGTATTTCTGAAGGATGAAAAAGGTATTTCTTGTGTAATTTAGGTTTGATGTTAAACACCGGAAAACAGAAACCACATCTCTGAAGTGAATTTGATAGTATTGTTACCTCAGAGAGTAACTGACATCACAGGGGAAAGTTTTCTAATTGTGTTATAAAATATGAATGTGTCACAAACCTCGAAGACACTCTTATTACATCAGAGTCCTCCCGAGGATTTTAAAGGGCCCAACACTGAAGTTTCACAGGCGAAATCGCCTTGGATTTAAGGATCGCACACATGCTAGGGAAACGCCGTAACTTTATCTCAAGGTCCATAGAAAAGCTGTGCGAGGTGCAGAAAGGCACGGCAGACATCCCGCTTATTTCTGTTTAAAAAGCTGCCTTCTTAGGTATCGGCTGCTGATGTCCTGAAGTGATTCCTTCACCCAGACTCTGCTTCGGCTCTTTTGTCCTATTTCTTAATTACTGTGGGTTTTATTATTTTTAAAATAATTTAACCAGTTCACTATTATTTCAGCAGTGCTCTAAAATGTGATTATGACAATCTCCACAGTCATCTAACAGTGAAAATTAGATCCTTGTCCACAAATCCAGGGGAGAAAATTGAGTGCTCAGGTGACATTAAGTGGCCATGCAGATCCTCTACATTGAACACAGGCTCGCATCAGAAGCTGGTCTAGGTCAGCAGGCTGTGCGGTGCGGAGAGGACCACGTCCCCCAGTAAGATGACCTGGCAGGAGGATGACAGGTGGTTGTGACTCAGCTGGGTTTGGATACAGACACAGGCAAACTGGTGTGGTGACAGGAAAGGAATCCTTGAAATCACATTTCTCTTTTGCAATCCTGAAGCTATCCTAGACGATTATTTTCTTCTGAATTTGTGGAGTAATTTTTATGTCAGATCTTACTTCCATGATAGGCTTATTAACAGTAGCCCTTAAAAAATTTTTACTGTCTGCTGTAAGACTTAACATATACACACTTAACCTATTCAAGTCTGAATGAACATATTATACCAACCTGTGTATGGTTCGAAGGTAAACTTCCATTTTTCCTTCCTTTGTGCTGTTTTTGCCATACATTCTACTGCTACACATTTATTAACCACACGATACATCATTACCATCTTTGCTTCAGGCAGACAATTACATTTTAAAGTAACTTAAAAAATTATATGTTTTATAATGACCCTTGTTTTTACCATTTCCAGAACTTTTTAGTCTTTTGTCTAGGTCCAAACTTTCCACTAATATCACACTCCTTTTGCCTGAGTAACGTCCTTTAAAATGTCTTGTAGTGAAGGCCTACCTGCAATGAATTATTCAGCTTCTTCTGATCTTTACCTCACCTTGAAATAATACTTTAAAAGCTACTATTGCTGGTGCATGATTCTCGGTTGGCACCGTTTTTCTTTCAGCATTTAATGGGGTTGCTTTATTGTTTCCTGATGGTACAGTCATGAGGATAACTCTGCTCTAATTCTTGTCTTTTCCCTTGGTACACAGGCATCTTTTCCCCTTCTGGTTGTCTTCAAGATTTTCGCTTTACCTTTGTTCTTCAGTAGTGTGGTTATGATGCATCTGCTATAAATATGATTTTGTGTTTTATTTACACTGCTTGGTTTTAGCTGAGATATTTGAATCTGTACTTTGTTCCCTTTCATTGAAAGTGGAAAATTCTTGGCCATTGTCTATTCAAAAACATCCTCTTTCCTTGTGTTTCTCTCATTTTCCTCTTATTCACTAATTATGCATATATTGGAGTGTTTGATATTATCTGAGCTCTTGAACACTCTTTTCTTTTTTCCACATTGTGTTTCAGTTTATACAATTTCAAATGATTTATCTTCAAGTATACTGATTTTCCTCTGCTAGGTTCAACCACTTATAAGTCTGTCAACATACTTCTTTATCTCTAATATCAGGTTTTTTATTCCCAGCATTTTCCTCTGCCTGTTTTAGATTTCATCTCTCTGCTGAAATCCCCTCACCTGCTTTTTAGAAAACATTTTTCACCTTTTCTTCTAGTTCCCTTAACACATGGACTACAGTCATTTGAACTTCCAGTCAAGAGATGAAACATCTTGGACTTCCCTGTGTCTGGTTCTGTTGACTGTTTTACCTCTTGACAATAGGTTATATTTTTCAATCTTCTCTGTATTGAACTTTTTGATTGAATAATAGGTACCACATGCAAAACAAATGAACAAAAAAACCTAAGAGACAGATAACTAGTATTTCCTTCCTGAGATAGCATGCCTCTTCCTTTTCCTAAGTGCTGTTGAGTTACTTTGGTCACTAGTTGAGCCACGTTTGGGTTTCTTGTTGCTGTGGTCACCTTCTGTGCACCATGGACTTAAAATTCCTCCATTGGGTGCGGTGGTTGCCTTGGGCTCGGTGTAGTATCTGGAGGGCTGGAGGGTTTTTCTTAGTGTTCCTGCCACACCTTTGGCTTCTGGAAGCTCTGTGTGACTTGTGTCACTGAGGTGGCACCTTCCTTCACAGCAGAACACTCTTGCCTGCTACTCAGTGCCTGGCCTGGGTTGGAGCCACAGTGTTCTCAGTTCTCCGGGTGCAGGCATGGCATCCAGCATGTCGTGTGCATTGGGCCTCAGCAGTGTGCACTGTGTTCTGTGCAGCCTCCCCCAGCAGAATGCTGCCTGTGCCTCGTTCAGCCAAGATCTTCTGCCTCCTGCCACTAATCGCAGACCTCTGCTTCTATCTGAGCAGAATCCTGAGCCCAAAAATATTTCCTCCCCATCCCGCAGGCTCATGGCTTTTGCTTTCTCCCCTTCCCCAGACGTAGATCTGGGCCTGAGCCCTGTGGGCCACGGTCTTTATTTTGTCTAAGAGGCAGGCTGGCCTGGGCTTGTCCTCAGTGGCAGCTGGGCACCTTGGGCACCTGTGCCTCTGAGGGGAGCTCTCTCCAGCCTCCTCCTCCGTACCCCATCTTTCTCATGAGCACCCAGTGAGGCCTAGAGAAAGAGCTGGGATCTGCCAGAGGGCTGCTAGGTCTGAAGCCTCAGTTATTCCAAATTGCCTCAGAAGCCCACAGCCAGCCTTCAAAATTAATTATAGCCACTTTCCTCCCACCGTCCCTGAGGGCAGACACCATTTTTTCCTGTTCTCCAGCAAAGGTGGGGCCAACCACGTGGTACACTTCTGCTCCAAGGACCTGAAGAATCTTTGGAACCCAGTTTACTTGGGTGTCTTGTGACCTCAGCTCACTGAAAAGCTACAGAAAAGTCACAGTTTATCTCATTGTTAGAATGGGAGTCACTTCATCTTTTGCAGGTCTCTATACCCAAAATGGAGGAACATCTGCAGCTAGAGTAGCCCACTGTGGAAACTCTTAGCTGCCTGTTTTTATAAGTAGGCTAATGTGTTTGGCACATCCCACTCTGATACTAATTTTATTTTTTAAATTTTAAATCAAAATTGGGTACATATAGATATATAAATACAAATATAGATGCATTTGTATATGTATGTCTGTCTGTAAACACACACACACACCCCCACACATATAATTTAAAATCAAATCATAATAGCAAGCCTGGGATGAAAAGCTACCGTCTTCTGCTGCCTCCCTGGAGACCCTGCCCTTGACTCTGGCTCTAGTGACCCCGTGATTATTCACCATAATTGGTGTCTGATGGTGGCCCTGTGATTATCCCTGTTATTATTCACTGTGGTCTGTGTCTGATGGTGGCTTCATGATTATTTACTGTAGTTGGTGTCCGCTGGCTGCCCCGCAATTATTCACTGTGGTCTGTGTCCAATGGTGGCCCCGTGATTATTCGGCTGTAGTCGGTGTCCAATGGCTGCCCCGCAATTATTCACTGTGGTCTGTGTCCGATGGTGGCCCCGTGATTATTTGGCTGTAGTCGGTGTCCAATGGCTGCCCCGCAATTACTCACTGTGGTCTGTGTCCGATCGTGGTCCCAGGATTATTCGGCTGTAGTCAGTGTCCATTGGGCTTACGGTGTCTGATGAGAAAGTCACTCTCCTTTGTCACTTGTCCCCATTTCACATTCCCTTCCTCATCCTGGTCAACAGCGGCACCGTGGGCTTTTATGAACTGCTTCGTTCCATTTACCCAGGTGCTGAGCTGGCATCTCTGGGTCTAGAGAAGCTTCCTTGGATCTCATATGTTTCCCCAAGAAGACTCCAACTCTGGAATGTTTCTGGCAGTGGCTTTCTGAGCAGCAGAATGGGGTCCTGGGATGCCCTCGGTTCCCCGTGCTCAGACCTGGGCTCTGCCCTCCCTGGCTGCTCCTGGGTGCCCAGGGTTTCTCCAGATGAGCTCCTCGGTGGTCCTCATGGTGCAGTCCCAGAGCACAGTGCCAGCCTCACCCGGGACCTTGTTGGAAATGCGTAGCCTTGGTTCTTCCCCAGGCTGCTAAATCTGAAACTCTGGGGTGGGCCCAGCCATCGCGTTTTCACAAGCCCTCCAGGGGGCTCTGCACAAAGTCCTGGATCTCTAGGTGGGCACCTGCAGCTGTCTGGATGGGGGGTGAGGGATTCTTCTGTTTCTAGCCGATGCCCGGCCCATCCCCTGAGCTCTTGTCTGCATGGAGGGTGAGGAACTCTTCTGTTTCTAGCTGACACCCAGCCGATCCCTTGAGCTCAGCCTCCCCCATCCCTGCCCCATAATGCGCAAGGCCCCTGTGGTTGAGCCTCCACTGTCCACCAGCTTGCCCATGCCCGAACAGTGCCCAGGGAGAGGGGTGGCCACGGAGAGGCTGTGGCCCACGCCATACTGACCAGGATCACCCACGGCCCCACTGTGACATCGCTGCACCCACACATGTCGCTTTTTGTTGTGAATTTTAAATTAGGGATGCAATGGGGATAGGTATTTTGTTCAATGAGTGCTATTTTGTGTTACTTGGGATATAGAACAAATATGTCATAAAGTCCGATTCTTATTTCTCCTGTAACTCAGTATACTATAAACTGATTACATTATCAAAGTTAGTGTAATGGTTTGAAAATTGTATTTATTTTTAATACTTCTCCATATACATTATGTTGTGTATTATTATGCACGAAATTAGATCATGTGAATGTGACAAGGAGTATATGCTACGTCTCTTGAACAAAAATTCATCAGAAACAGCCGTCAATTGCGTATTTTCTTTGCAGTTCCATCAGTTCTGTTATCATTCTGATAACTGAAGCAAAGCTTGCCAAATGTTGGGCAGTGACTCTTGACATTAAGACTGTAAATATCTGTACCATCAAGACATTCCTCCAGTTTATATTTTAGCACATTAATTCATTTTGGGATACATATAATGTTTTAAAGCTCCATGTTTAAGGTAAGATTAAAATGATGACATGCAGCGGTCATTGAGTTTCCAAGACCGTTTCCTGGATCGTTGGTTTTGCAGATTACTGGCTCCTTCTGTCCTTCCACCCGACGCCCCTGGTTCCCTGGGTCACACCCTGCCCTTCATAGGTACCACTGCTGTGCCTGTCCCCAGGGCTGCCAGTCATGACACAGGGACAGGAGTGTGAGCATGGGTTTGCGTGTCCATGGGTAGCCATGAGTGTGCACATGTGTGAGTGCATGTGGTATTTTGTCACTGGGCATGAGTGTGTGCACCTGTGTATGTAACTGCATGTGAATGTGTTATTGTGTGGACATGTGTGAGGGTGTCATGTGTGTGACTGTGTGGATGTGTGCATGCATATGCACATGGCCGTGTGCGTGTGAGCGCTCTTGTGAGAGCATACCTGTGGGTGTGCATGCATGTGCACATGGCCGTGTGTCTGCGTGTGAGCACTTATGTGGTGTGTGAGAGCACACCTGTGGGTGTGCATGCATGTGCACATGGCCGTGTGTCTGCGTGTGAGCACTTATGTGGTGTGTGAGAGCGCACCTGTGGGTGTGCATGCATGCGAGAGTGTCTGAGCATGGGAGTCAGCAGCACCCATCTTCTCGTGGGCCTCGCTGAAGCCCTGCTCCTGTCTGAGCCCCTCCTTTCCTCCAGGGTGTCTCCTGCTGCCCGTGGCTGTCCACCACAGTGTCTTTGGAGTCGGTGTTTGCCCTGACTGCCTGAGGCCCCTGCTCCAGGTCAGACCCCGTGTGTGATGGTGTGTGTGACTACAGCCTCCCCTTCACTGAGCTGGAAACACTCCCTGGGCTGTCCTGGAGGTGCTGGGGGTCAGTGGCCCCCTACATGGAGTGTCCTGAGGCTGGGCCTCTGGCTCCTCTGTCCCATGTGGGTCCTCAGGGCCACCTGGGGGGCCTGGGCCCTGTCTGTGAAGCCAGCTCTGGACCCACAGCCCCACTTTAAATAACTAATTTCAAACCCTTCTTGTGTTTGAAGTTAGTTTGCAAACTGCTGGTCCAGCTGTGTCTTTTTAATGTTCCTGCTGTGCAGAGCATGCAAATTTGAAAATTCTGTGACCTCACTCACTGTGTGAATTCCTTCCAAATAATGCTTCCTGCGAAACACTTCCTGGCATCGTGGATGTTCACTGACTTTTCTTCCTTTAATCAGAAATATTATTAAGGCCTCTCCCACTCACTGCTGCACCTGGCTGGACGGTGGGGGCTAAATATTTTCCCCTCAGAAAACTGTTGAATTCCTACGTGTTTAAGATGTGTGCCCAACGGGAGTCAAGGTTAAAGTGTGTCCTTGCTGTGTAGACATCAGGGTCTCAGAGAGTGAAAGATCACAGCTAACTAACATGACATGCTATGCACGCCTCACCCAGCACCTGCCCACTGCCTGCCAAGTTCTAGGGGTTGGAAGTTAAAATGGAATTACTGCCTGATGGTTAGCAAGGTGCTCCCAGATGTGGTCTTTGGATAGACCACGCATGTCATTTTCCACCTGTTCTTCTCAGTGACAAGGGATGTGTGGCAGCCAACAGTGAGCATCACAGACTCACCGACCTTGTCCCAGAGTGGGTGGAGAATTAACCAGAAAGGCCAAGCCCCCCATCCTGTGCCCAGGTCCCCCAGTTGTGCCGCTGCATGGCCAAGCGGCCTTGAGGGACTCGAGCACCTGCGCAGTGCTCCTGCTTCCTCCAGGCACCACTCTAGACGGAGCAGACGGGTGTAAAATGTGCCCCTTGAGAGACGCGAACACCCACACAGTGCACCTGCTTCCTCCAGACGGAACGGCCAGGTGTAAAATGTGCTCCTTGAGAGACGCGAGCACCAGCACAGTCCACCTGCTTCCTCCAGGTACCACTCCAGATGGAGTAGCCAGGTGTAAAATGTGCCCCGTGAGAGACTCAAGTACCCGCACAATGCACCTGCTTCCTCCAGACGGAACAACCAGGTGTAAAATGTGCCTCGAGAGATTCGAGCACCCACACACAGTGCAGCTGCTTCCTCCAGACAGAACGACTGGGTGTAAAATGTGCCTGGGGACACTCAAGCACCCACACACAGTGTAGCTGCTTCCCCCAGACAGAATGGCCGGGTGTAAAATGTGCCCCTTGAGAGACCTGAGCACCCACACACAGTGCTCCTGCTTCCTCCAGGTATCACTGCAGACGAAGCGGCCGGGTGTAAAACGTGCCCCTGGCCATCTCCAGTGACAAGGAACAGCCCACAAGGCCAGGACTCATGCGCCTCCTCAGCAAGGCTATAAATACACGGACTTTGCCTTTCCATAAATTGAGTCCAGATGCTTCCTGACAAAGAAAAGAGAAAGAACACTTTTTATTGAATAGTATTTTTGTATGTCTGAGTTACATATTTACAGCCCAGAACCACCAGCTGGTCACTGGGAGGTGGTTCACTGACCAGCCCTTGATGGGCAAGTGATGATTAGATTTCAGTATTTTAAATATGCTATTCTGCTCATTTAATTTTTAAAATGCATTTGAATATTATTTACAAAAACACCCGGATCTATTTGAGGGACATTGTGTCTTTCGTCTCTAAATATGGCGAATGCACTGTTGCAGAAGCTAGATGCAGCCGGCCGCCTGGGGCTGCCTGGTCCGCCTGGCCCCTGAGCTCCCAACAGTCGGAGAGTGGGATCCTGAGACCCTCGAACGTGAATGTCACCTGTGCCCCTGGTCTCAGTGGGTCTTTGTGGACCCAAGGCGACATTTTCCAGACTCAACTTGGCTCGAGTCAGCAATTGATCATTGCTGTTTGAACCGGATTTGAACCATCTTCATCAATTCCATAAAAGGGAAAACAACAGGCTCTTAAACTATTTGCAGATTGAGCAAATGCCTGTACAGCTGGTTGGCTCTCTGTCCTGATGGGCTGTTTCTAAGCACATCGTCTTTTTCCTCTAAAATCTCCAAACATCTGGACTGCTGATACTGATGATCGGTTTCAGGGACCCCGAGTCCCTCAGAGACGGAGGCACTGTCCCCTCCACGTCAGGGCCAGTTGCGGGATACCCCAAGTTCCTCAGAGACAGAGGCACTGTCCCCTCCATGTCAGGGCCAGTCGCGGGACACCTGGGCCCAGCCTCTTGCCCCATCTCCAGCACGTCTTTGCTTTTGGGTGAGCTGAGGAAATTTGACAGACAGGCCCCTGTGGCCCTGTCCACTCAAAGCTGAGAGTGTCTCCTGCAGCCAAGTCACCCCTGGAGTCTTCGGGGACAGCAATTCTGGTTTCCGTCACCAAAAAGATGGCTTTCCTATTTGGGGCTGTACGTCTGGGGAATCACAGGGTTTGCTGTCAGGCTTGACTGTGCCCGACACAGTGGCTGAGGCTCACCTGTGCCATTTTAATAGAGGCATCAGAACTTCGACATGGAATCCCATCGGTAATGGCACCAAAGCTTGTTTCCAAATTCTAATCTGGGCGAGCCTTTGGGGGTTCCATTTCGGAGGCATCGTGACTAGCGCTGCATTGGGCATTCTTTGTCTGTGGTGGACTTAGGTTTTGTTTCTGTGGAGTGCAGGTCCAGGAGCGGGCTTGTTAGAGGAGAAGGGGATTAGTTCGACCAGTTACAGCCCAGGAGCTCCCAGTGGCTGCTCACTGAACTCTCCGGCCAGCGCCACAAGGGTTTCCGTTCCTCCACGTCGTGCTGATGTGCTCAGTTCTGGAATTTACGTGAGGACGTCGTGCATCTCACTCCCAACAAATGTCTTTAGGTTTTTTTAATTCCAGTTTAACTTGCTCTATGGCATATTTAGAGCCAAGAAGAGCTATGATTTTTTATTCCCATAGGCCGAGTGGTGACTCACATTAAACACACACACACAACACAGAAATACTGCACACCACATTGACACACACACAACACAGAAATACTGCACACCACATTGGACTGGACATTTATACACAAAACACAATACACACAGACACACACCACACACATGCACCATACCACACACATTTATACACACACAATACACACAGGTACCACACACACCACACGCTTATATACACACCACATAACACACATGTACACAGACATACACACAACACACATATACACAGACGCAGCACATACACACCCACATATATACAGCACACACACACCATACCACATACATTTATACACACACCACACACACATACACACATATACACAGAGGCATAACACACACAACACACACACACAAACACACATATACACAGAGACACAGTACACACACCATACCACACACATTCTATACACACACACCACAAAAAAAAACAAAAAACAAAAAAAAAACACTACACACACCACATCACACACACAGGTAGAAATTTAAGAAGAAAAAAAATTTTGTAATGAAATGTTCGTTTCTGTCAGTCTAGAAAACATTCTCGAATTTGCTTTTGTGTGTAATCTGTGTGTTCTGCACAGGTCTTCTGACCAAAGTGCACTCCAGATTGAACAGGTCAGCAGTGGAACAATCTATGTTCAGAGAGCTTCCACTTAAAAATCTTATTTGGCCTATTTAAATACTAACTTTTGGTTTAATTTTCTTGAGAAACTCGGAAAACGTCACATTTTTATTTTTATGTGGTAGTTTTCCCCAAGTTGAATTTCGTTTTTATGGACTCAATAAAAAATAGATCTCATTCTGAAGGGAAAAGCTTTTCCCCAAAACTAGAACCTAAGTGATGTTTTAAGATCACCACCTGGAAATTCTGAAGTTGGAATCTTTTAAAACCATTTTTAAAACATTTTACCTGCCCTAATTCAATAATTGACTTATTTGATAATTCTTTTCTCTGATTAGATTCTGTTGCCTTTGCCTCATGGAAGAAAACTGTGGTTGGTAAAATGAGCTGATTCTAGATCTATACGAAGCAAATATGTGGTGCCAGGGTTCACTGTGGGTCCACTATAGATATGTACATATGTGCAGGCACACCTGCATGCACACACATAAGCACATGCACACATGTATGTGCCAGGCTCACACACACGTACAGACATGCACACACAATATGTGCCAGGCTCACACACAGACATGCACACACAAGCACACACCTATGTGCCATGCTCACATGCACGTACACACATACACATCACATGTGCATATGTGCAAATCACAAAACATGCATGCACACATACATATGTACAATTAAATGGCACCAAAAATGGAAACTTATTTTCAGTGATTGAAAAACTGTTTTTGGAGCCTTGTGCTGATGAGATTGTAGTGTCAGAGAGCCGATCCCAGGGAGCAGGAGTGAGAACAGAGAGGAGAGGCTCCCGCAGAGGCCTGGGAAGCCGTCGGAAGGCTGTACTATTGATCTGTGAAGTGTCAGCTGTGGCCCTGGGACCGGCCCTCTGGGACCTGCTGGGAGCATGAGCATTGCGTGTGAGAATGGTCTGCTGAGATCACAGGAGAGAAGGCTCTTTCAGCACCTTGGGGTAGGGATGCTGGGGCGACGAGTGCCCTGCACTCTGGGCTGAGTGTCTGCTATGCAAGCCCACTGTTGCCACAGCCATGCCGGGTGACAGGTCACCCGCACACAGTGGCTTACGAGACGGGCGTCTGCCGTCATGCCGGGGTGAAGTTCTGCTGATGGGGGAGAGAGGAGCAGGCATGAACACGGGGTGGGGGTTCCACTGAACAGACAGGATCTGGGAGGTCCTAGGAGGCAGGAAGCGGTGGAGCCACAGGAATTGTGTCCATGCTGCTCACACAGACGAGGGCCCTGAGGGCTCGGCGGGACAGGGTGGCCACAGTGGGGTCTGTCCAGCCTCGACAGCTGTTCAGAACCATCATCACCTGAGCAGGGCAGAGACAGACCCGTGAGAGCATTTAGATGAAAAGCACGTGGGCGGGCCTCACTGCAGCATCCCCCAGGTGGAAGTTTGGTTAGTTGAGGCTGCAGGTTCTCTCCTCATTCTTTCTATTTAGACAATGCAATGGTGGCAGATGCTGCTGCTTGATAAACTGGTGGGAAGAGTGTCTGGCTGTGCCTGGGAGTGTGATGCTCACTGCACCGTCCGGGCCTCAGCCGCGCCACCTCCCAGCATCCGCTCACACCTGGACACGAACGTCCCCACACACAGGAGGCCAGTCACCCATCTCAACTGCTCCCACTTCTCTTCAGATCATTTGTTCACTCCCCATCCTGTATTATTTTTAAGGATTTTCTATTTGATATTCTGTGTAACAGCAATACTGAAAATTATGTTACCTGACACTGTATTTAATATTATTTATGGCCAGCAAAGTGACATCTCAGTCTGTCTTATCTCCTTTCATATTAAGCAGTAAGTGTGCGGAACTGGAAAGCTGGATGATTTTGTAAGTCAGTTTGAAAAGTCCGCTTGCAGCTCTACGGAAATAACATGATAGGACGTATGCCTGTGCACTATAACTCTCCAGAAATAACACGATAGGATGTATTTCTGTGCAATCTAACTCTCCAGAAATAACACGATAGCACATATTCCTGTGCACTCTAACTCTCCGGAAATAACACGATAGAATGTATTTCTGTGCACTGTAACTCTCCGGAAATAACACGATAGCACGTATTCCTGTGCACTCTAACCCTATGGAAATAACATGATAGCACGTATTCCTGTGCACTCTAACTCTCCGGAAGTAACACAATAGGATGTATTCCTGTGCACTCTAACTCTCTGGAAATAACACGATAGCACATATTCCTGTGCACTCTAACTCTCCAGAAAAACACAATAGCATGTATTCCTGTGCACTCTTAACTCTCCGCAAATCACACGATAGCACGTATTTCTGTGCACTATAACTAACTTCGAACAGAAGTTACTGTATGAAAATCCCAAAACACCTGCTGGTTCTTCCTGGTTCAGCAAGCCCTGGTTCAGGGAAAACAGCTCCATGTACTGGAGCCTCATTTGGAGCCGATGAGGCCTCTGGAGAGCCTCACCCCAGCCCTGCCAGCATCACCACTGAGCAGGCACGGTACCTGGACTACCGAAGGCTGCCCCCGTCCCACCGAGCCCACAGCTTCAGGGTGGTGGGGACGTGGTGAACTCGGAATTCCAGGAGCCAGGGCCCACGGCTGCCCTTCTTTGGCTGTGCAGTGAGGTCCTTGGTCAGAAGCCATGCCATGTGGACCCCATGGTGGGGTGGGGCTTTCTGAGTCAGGGATGGCAGTTTTGGCCACAGTGTGGCACACAGGGCAGGCAAATCCATGCCCCAGAGTGTCTGTTTCAGTCAGGACAGAAAAGCTCCCCAGGGAACTACTGCTCCCTGATGGAAGCCATGGATGTGACCACCTGCCCCAGGCAGCTGGCCAACCCCAGGGGAATGGTGCCACCTTGGGGATCTGTGCTGGCCTCTGCTGCCAGCTGATGGCACTCGGTAACCGGTCAGCCTTGGTGGGTGGCGTCCACGGTGCTGAGTCCAGGGTCACTGCCTGAAGTTCTGACCACTGGGGGAATTTCGCCTCCCCACTGCCCTCAGGGATGTCTTGGGCAGGGGCTGCGGTGCTGCCATCCCCCACTTCTGGGTGATGCCTGCACATGGCATAGAACCTTCTGGAAAACTGGCCCGAGTCTACTTGTCTTCTGTCAACTGATCTAGGGAATTCTCCATGAGGCCACAGGTACAGGAGACAGACAGCCACGTGGCAGGAGTGGGGACCAGGGATGTTACTTCCTCACGCGTGCCTTCGGGGCTTACACCACAACCGTGTACACACCACATCCATTTGGTGACGAGAGCAGCTGTGCATGCCGAACTCTATGGCATTGGGGCATAAGATAAACCCGGCTCATGTGGCAGCTCAGGGCCCATGGTTACATGTGCAGTTTATACCAGGGCCCAGCAGCAGGCCAAGTTCACACATGAACAACATGATTGCAGGGTTCATGAACACAGCACCAGTCTCTGCCATATAGGGCCTAAGTAGTGTCCCCCAGTAAAGCTTTATAATTTTGTCTGCTTTATCTTGAATACAGTAGCCTCCCCTATCAGTGGAGGAAGGCTGGCAAGATACCCAGTGGGTGCCTGAGGCGGTGACTAGCACCAACCCCCCACTAGGCTCCAACTTTTCCTGCACACACACTGACAGCAATGTTTACGTATAGATTAGGCACAGCGAGAGATCACAAACAGATAATAAAACAGAACAATTTTAACTACATACTGTAGTAAAATTTAAGTGAACGTGGTCTCCCTTTTTCTCAGAATCTCTCCCTGTACTGTACTGAGCTGTTTGCGGGGCAAGGTTGACCACAGGTAACCAACCTGGGAAGGAGAAACCTCAGGTAATGGGGAGACTACAGCATCCTGAGAGCCGTGTTCTTGTGGACTCTACGTTTTCACTGTGGCTGTACGTGATTATTTTAAATTATATTTTTAACCGTTTAGGGTCTAGGGATGTGGTCAATATTGGAATGTTCATTATCGAGCCCATTTCTTCATGAAATCTTTTTGTTTCTAATAATTTGACTTTATTATTAGTTCTTCTTTAAGTGATGGACGTTTCCATCACCCTTCCGTGTCTTGAACCTTCCTTTCCTTTCTTCTGTCATCTACAACTTAGAGTTCCTCCATGGCTCAGTGGGAGCGCCGGGGGGCAGGCCTCCCTTTCCAACCCCAGCTCATCTTCCCCATGAAGGCCCATGTCATCTATGGGGTTGATAAGCGTATTACATGTGAGTGCGTGCTAGAATGAGTTTGTCATGTATGAGCATGGCATGTGTGTGTCATGTTACCGTGTCGTGTGAGCATGTCATGTGTGAGCATGTCCGGTATGGGTGTGCTATAGTGTGTCATATGAGTGCATCATGTATGAGTGTGTCGTGTGTGAGCGTGTTGTCGTGTGTGAGCATGTCGTGTGTGAGCGTGTCACACGTGAGCCTGTGCCATAACGAGGTGCTGACCTGATGTGGTGTTTCCCCGCAGATCACTGTGAGGAGCCCCTCGTGTCCACCCTACCCTCGTCGTCCTTCAGCAGCTCCTCTGAGCTGTCCAGCAGCCACAGTCCCAGCTTCGCCAGACTGAACCGGAGAGACGGTAGGTCCACTTCCCATCTCTTACTGATCCATGGTGGAGCTCATACAGTTTCAAGAATCAGCATCGCTTTTGCTAAGGGGTCATAAGTAAATTACTCAATGTGCAGAAAATAAAATTCTGAGTATTATTCAAACAGGTTTGCAGGTATGTTTCTGTTAGAAATGCATAGCGTGTAAATGTTCTATCCATAGATCAAGATTGGCAGTGCAGGTTTCTCTCTGTACTGGTCTGTGGAGGGGACTTGGCAGGACAGGGCACAGGTGGCATGTGCCTAAGCATTGAGGATACCCAGTTCCATATGAAAATGTGCACAGGAAATGGCATACACCAGGTTCTATTTATCTTGGAAAACGTATTTTCTATCACAACTATTCAATTTTTTGGGTACACAAGCCGCATTGAGTTATTCTTCAAGTCGAACAGAACTGGAAGCCGTCATTTCCATCACAGCTGTGGTCAATTCCATCACAGCTGTGGGCCAATTCCACGAAACTCGGAGGGTTTAAAACAACTGAGATTCATTCCCTTGCAGTTCCAGGGGTCAAAGTCTGCAGTGGGGCTCACGGCACTAAGGTCAAGGTGTGGGCAGGGCTGGGTCCTTCTGGAGGCACCTGGAAGCATCTGTTTCCTCCTTCCCATGCCTGGAGGCACCTGTTCCTTGGCTTATGGTCCCTTCCCCAGCTTCAAACCAGCAATGGCCACGGAGTTTCCTCTCCATCCACCCCTCTAGCCCTGGTTCTATCTTCGTCTTTCCCATTTAAACATGTCTGGGTCAGATGATATACCTCCTTCCCCCTGGATACCAGGATAGCGTCCTGGTCAGATGACTGGCAGCTTTCATGCCTTGTTGCCACACAAGAGAGCCCC
The DNA here is from genome assembly GCF_000951045.1 of Mandrillus leucophaeus. Lineage (NCBI taxonomy): Eukaryota > Metazoa > Chordata > Mammalia > Primates > Cercopithecidae > Mandrillus > Mandrillus leucophaeus. Next base: position 208,521 of record NW_012106197.1, read on the forward strand.
AACCTAGCTTCTGGGGGCAGATGTGGCATCTTCCATGGGCTAGTGCTCTGCCCCCCACCGAGAGCTAGAAGAGTGGTCTTAAAAAAATGCTTGCCAATTAAAAGCAAAGCAAAATTAATCCCTTCTCGCTGTCGAGAGTGCAAATGTGAAACTGCGTTTGTGGCCCTCTGGGCTCATTTTATTGCCATAGTCGAGGCTTCTTCTCTGGGAGTGTGCTGAGCGGTGTGTGCCCCTGCTTAAAGACAAATGCACAAAACTGAGCCCCAAGTTGCTCTGGAGAAAGGAAGGGGTATAAAACATACAGAGACAGGGACGAGAGTGCTGCAATTCTTGCAATGTAGTGTGCGAGAGAACATCTGTGCACAGATTCCAGGGAGATCCAGCTGGCCCAGTGCTGCTCACATGGTGGGTGCCTGTGCAACCTGGGCCAAGTGGGGAGGACCCAGGACCTTAAGGCCGTGTGGGGAGGACCCCAGTGCCGTGTGGGGAGGAATCTCAGGCCACATGGGGAAGGACCCTAGGGCTGCATGGGGAGGACCCTCAGGCCATGTAGAGGGGACCCCAGGACCCTAAGGCCACATGGGGACAACCCCAGGGCTGTGTGGGGAGGAACCTCAAGCCATGTGGGGAGGACTCTAGGGCCACATTCCACGCTCACTCTCCTGTTTCCTTCTCATCTGTGTGGAGCTGGTGCTCAACACTGGACCACATTTACTACAGTGAACACTGGGTGACACAAAAATACATAATTTGTATTCAATGTTTTGATATTTTACATTTTAATACAGGCAGACTGGTAGATAAATGATGATGTTTCCAAAGTGCTTATTACTGCACAGATGTGCACACATGTGATGACACCTTGTCATTTTATATTTTAAATTACAATTTAAAAATTATTTCACTATATAAGGGATCTTTGGTGAAGAGGTGGCATGAGCTGTGTGAACATAGAGGTCTCTGGCATTTGTGTTGGATACCAGGTAGGAACAGGAGTCCTGTGGGAAGTATCTCGCCACGGGTCATGGCTGTGCACTGGGGTTGGCCTCCCACTGTGACTGCCTCATGGGACAAGCAGTCAGGGATCCCACGGCTTCCCCTGCACAAAAGATTCTAAGCAGAAACAGGGGCCTCCCTGAACTTGGGCTGACACAGCAGCAGGGGCCTCCCTAGGCTCAGGTCGGGACCCCAGCAGGTAAACTCGGCCTGGGACCCCAGCAGGGGCCTCCCTGGACTCAGGCCAGGACATTAGCAGGGGCCTCCCTGGACTTGGGCCAGGACCCCAGCAGGTAGACTTGGGCCAGGACCTCAACGAGTAGACTCAGGCTGGGACCCCAGCAGAGGCCTCCGTGAACTCCCGCTCTCCTGGGGCTCTGCTTCCCCTCCACTCACAGGTGTCCCAGCCTCAGCTCATCATGGGCCCCATCTGACGTTTCTTCCTGGGGTGCTGCACCCACAGGACTGGGCCCCTTAAATGACAGCATCCAGGGAGGCTGAGCTCCAGTGTGAGCCCCACACCTAGGACCCCTTGCCCTGCAGCAGTGCTCCCCAACCCTCCCCCACCCCCCACACCCTTGCTGTTGCTTTCTCACCACTCCCTCTGGCAGCCCTGGCAGCCCCGCCTTCACACCTGAGCTCACCCCACCTTCACACCTGAGCCTGCCCTGCCTTCACACCTGAGCCCGGCCTACATTCACACCTCAGCCCACCTCACCTTCACACCTGAGCCCGCCCCACAGGATCACAGCCACAGGGCCGACCTGGTGCCATTCTCTGTTCAGAATGCACTCAAAGGAGCTATTCCATGCATGCTTCATTTGGCAGTCTTTCTTTTTCTTCAAATGATATTATTTGAGCCCAATTACATCCGAATTTCTAATATCTGTCTCTAAGTGGATTAGCTTTATCCCTGAACACAAAGCAAGATGCGATTACAGCCACATTCTTTGGCCAACTGGCTTATCCACACTGTCACAGCAAAGAAAAGGGATATTTTTGTGCCACTGAAACACAACAAAAGGAGAAATAGTTTAGGAAAATTCAGTGTTCATTCTTATATGAGTCCTAATCATTGTACTCATTTAGGAGACACACAATATTTTTTCTGGAAATAAACTAGAAAAGTCTATACTTCAATCAATTACTCTCAAAGTTTTCACAGCTTATGCAATGAAAGGGGATAACATACTGAAATCACTAAGCTTATCCTCCGCGCTTCTGTGTAAATTTAGGAACAGATATACGTCTGGGCTCATTGCTGGCAGGGTGAGGTCGTCAGCCTGAGTGGCTCGAGGATCAGGGTCCGCCACGACAGAAATCATTTTAAGTCTCTATTTTCCCAGAGCTCATAATGAAGCCAGATATCAACCTCAATGAATTTTATTTGCATGTTAATTAAGTTTAAACCAGCCCATTTTAATTATCTCTTACTTGTTAATTCATTGTTTTTGATTGGGCTTTATTCTATTTTTCTCCCTCTTGATAGCCTGCAGCCCTCAAGAAAGAATTGCAAATTGAGAGTGAGTTATCAGAGGCCGCAGGGCATTCTGGTGTTTTCGCATGTCTCATTGGGTTGGGATTGGGCTGTGAATGATGGCTGCACGAGTGATTTGGGCACTAACGAGGACACCAATAAAACATAAATTACTCAGCATCAGGAGCACGTAAAAACATTAGGTTTCCACAGCCATGCTGGGACCTCACAGTGAGAGAAGGAACGGGCAGAAAGCCAGCAATGCTCCAAGCACAGCATCTTCCCTGTGGACGGAATCCACTCCAAGACCCCAGGGGGTGCCTGGAATCTTGGGTGGCACCAACACAGAACACGCTGCTGCTTGTATGCACAGATCTACCATCAAGTTTAAATACAAAGCGGGCAGAATAACAGACTAACAACAAAACTAATAATAACATAGAACTATAATAAAATATTGTAATACAAGTTATGTGAACGTGGTCTCTCTCCCTGAAAATATCTCATTGTATGGCAGGCCCCTTCTTGAGACGCTCACATGCCCATCTCCTGAGAGAGGTGAGTGACCACACACGCTGAGCCATGGGCCACACGACCCGTTTCCCTCTGTGGTGGTCCCCGGTCCCTACGCCCTCTGCAGCCATGGGCCATGTGGCACTTTTCCTTCTGTCCTGTCCCGGGTCCTCACACTCTCTGCAGCTGTGGGCCACGTGACACTTCCTCTGTCCCGCCCCAGGTCTTCACGCTCTCTGCAGCCGTGGACCACGTGCCACCTTTCCCTCTGTCCCGCCCCACGTCTTCACGCTCTCAGCAGCCGTGGACCACGTGGCACCTTTCCCTCTGTCCTGCCCTGGGTCTTCACGCTCTCTGCAGCCGTGGACCACGTGGCACCTTTCCCTCTGTTCTGCCCCACGTCTTCATGCTCTCAGCAGCCGTGGACCACGTGGCACCTTTCCCTTTGTCCTGCCCCAGGTCTTCACGCTCTCTGCAGCCGTGGGCCACGTGACACTTCCCTCTGTGGTAGTCCCAGGTCCACACGCTCTGACAGTGTTGGTGGTCCGGCCTCAGCAGCAGGCAGTGTCCATGACTAATGGTCACCCAGACGGCTGAATACACTGGATGAAGGGGTGATTCACATTGAGGCCAACTTCACCAGGCTTCTTAGAGCAGGGTGAGATTTAAACTCGTGAAATATTATTCATGAAGTTGCTGTTGACCTCAGGGGGCTGAAACTGCAAAGAGTGAAACCTAGGATGAGGGGTACCGCCGTGGACAGCTCCTGTGTCTGTGTCTCCAGGGCGGGGCAGGGGTTCAGGATGTGAGGGTGGCTGTGCCCGGGTCACAGAGGGCAGACGACAGCAGTGTAGGGCACTTCACTGTCCCCAGGGGAGAGGAGAGAGGCTCTGAGGTCCTCTCTCACCCGGAATGCTGCTCTGGTGGGCTTCGAAGCCACCACGCTCTCAGCAAAGAGACTTGCTCAGTTTCCCTGGTAGAGGGAATTCAGTGGCCCACGAGAGACTTCATAGCTAAAGAAGAATATAACAGCCAGCCAGTGTCAGTGATAACTCCAGCAATGCTACAGCGGCACAGCTGACTCCCATCCTTTAGTCACTGCTTCTGTGTGTGGAGTTTAGGTATAGCTTGAATTTTAATGTATCTCTTTAAATAAAATGTGTGTTGGTCTTTTAACATACACGATGTAGTCAATCAGGCAGTCCCCATGAACTACTAAAAGCGAGATAATTTGGGGGCGGAAAATCAGGCCTTGGAATGCACAGGTGGTTGCTGGAATGACAGTGCATTCTGCATCCATGAGACCCTCTGCACTCATGTGCATCAGCAACAAGAGAAAGACCCCCCTCCCGTCGCAGTAGGAATGCAGGGTGGCCTCTCCCAGGACCATGGGAGGCTGAGCAGGGACCATGGGGATCCCCTTCCATCTGGCAGCATCAGCTGCACATGCCTTTCCCTCTAGTGTCCCAGGAAGGCAGTTACATAAGCGGTTTAAATGAGGTTTAAATAAGAAGGATATTCATAATAAATTACTTGTAATACCTAGAACCAGGGATATAAAGCTGAGTAAAACATGGCAATCGGTAAATGCCAATACTGAAGTGGCAGCACTGTAAGAATTATCTGACAAAGACCTCAGGGCAGCCATCTTAAAGTTCTTCCATAAACAATTTAAAACATGTTTGAAACAAATAAAAATAAAAACAGTTCAGTAAAGGAATGGAAGATATAAAATAACGACCAAATAAAATTATAGAAACAAAAAATAAAATAGCTGAAATTAAAAACAAACAAATCCCAAACCAAACCAAACACACACACACACAAACCTCATTAGCGGTTTCAACAGCAGAACGGGCAGGAAGAAGAATCAGTGAACTGGAAGATCGAACAATAGAAATAGAAGTTTATCAGTCTGAACAGGAGACAGGAAATAGGATGACCATGATGACAAAAACAAAAACCAGAGACTCAGGGATCTGTGGGGAACATAATCAGGAAATCTACAACCAGAGACTCAGGGATCTGTGGGGAACATAATCAGGAAATCTACAACCAGAGACTCAGGGATCTGTGGGGAACATAATCAGGAAATCTATAATAAGAGATTCAGGGATCTTGGGGGGATGTAATAAAAAATCTATAACCAGAGACTCAGGGATCTGTGGGGCTGTAATAAGGAAATCTAACACTTGTGGCATCAGATTCCTGAAAGGAGCAGAGGAAAAGGGTGGGGTCGCAAAGTAGTTGAAAACTTTGTGGCTGAAAACTTTACACATGTTCCCAAAGACATAAATCCACAGATTCTAACACCCAAGTGAACGCCCACAACAGGATTAGACCAAAGAACTTCCTACAAGACACATCATAGTAAAATGCATAAAAACTCAGGACAGACAAAAGCCATGATTGAATGGAGCAAGAGAGAAATGACACCTTCCTCACAGAGGAACAATAATTGACATGGGAGTGGATTTGTCATTGGAAGCTGCAAATATCAGAACAAAGTGGCACAACATTTTTAGTGCTGAAAGAAACGAACTGTCAACCCAGGTTGACATTCTCAGAAGAAGAAAAGCGAAAAGGCTTTGCCACCAACAAACCTACTACCAGAATTCTCTAAACAAAAAGGGAATGAGAAGGGCTATTGGCACATCACTGTTACAGACTGAATTATGTCCCCTCAGGAAGCTACGCTTAAGTCTGATATGGTTTGGCTCTGTGCATCCCCCCAAATCTCATGTCGAATTCTAATCCCCAATGTTGGAGGAGGATGACACCTTCCCAAGATGGAGGTGATTGGGTCCCGGGGGGACTTTCCTTTTGCTTTTCTCACAATAGTGAGTGAGCTCTCAGGAGATCTGGCTGTTTAGACATGTGTGGCACCTCCCCCTTCATGCTCTCTCTCCTGTTGGCCATGTGAAGACATGCTTGCTTTCCTTTCACCTCTGCCACGATTGTAAGTTTCCCAAGGCCTCCCAGCCATGCTTCCTGTATAGCCTGTGGAACCAAGAGGCAATTAAACTTCTTTTCTTTATAAATTACCCAGTCCCAGGTATTTCTTTATAGCAGTTGGAGAATGGACAGATACAAAGCCCTAGCTCCTCCTATGTGTGAATGTGACCTTATTTGGAAATAGGGTCTTCACAGATGAAATAAGGTCATACTGAGTAGAGTGGGTGTTAAATCCCATATGATTGCTGCTATGGTTAGAAGAAAGTGATTTGGAAACTGACAGACAGGGAGGACACCAGGTGACAACAGAAGCTAAGATTGGCATCACCAAGGCATGCCAGGGATCGATACCCAACACCAAAAGTCAGGTGGGGGCCAGGAGGAATTCTCGCCTATGGGCTTCAGGGAAGATGTGTCTTCCTGACACCTTGACTTTGGACTTCTGGCTTCTACATCTAAGAGACAATGCACTTCTCCTGTTTTGAGCCATCCAGTTTGGTGCTTTGTTACGAAGCCTAGATAACTAATATGACCCTGAAGGAAGAAAAATACAGCAGCAAAAAAATACGATCATTTTTAGCTCATAAGCATGACGATTGGACACTCATGCATACGTGTGAGATGTGTCACCCTCCAACCTTGTGACGTTAGCACATTATTTATCTGACATGAACTTAAAAAAAATGAATAAATACTCATTGATGGTTAAAGTGGTTCTGATGTGGTTCTAAATATCTGTTGGGATGATATCTAAGACAGCTCTGTTATATATTGGGAAGGCAATATAGAACCGAGAAGGAGATAAGGTTTCTACATTGTAATCAAACTGGTCATGTGATGATGTCGCTAGACTGTGATTTTATATATTCTATACTGTATTATTATTTATATATAATTTATATGTATATAGATTGTAATATCTAGAGCAATCACTATAAAAAGATGAAAGAAAAACACAAATATACAAAAATAAGCCAAAAGACAATGTTAAAAATTGCTTCTTGCCATAGAATGTAGAAAAAAACAAGGAAATGAAAAGCAGAGCAAAAAAAATAAAAGAACCAGAAAACAAAAAAACAAAATGCTGTACTTAATCTCTAGCATAATAATAATGACATAAAATGTAAGGAGACTAACACACTAATTAAGAAACAGATATTTGAAAAATAGATTTAAAAACATGGCCCAATTTTATGCAATTTACAAAATGCTTACTTCAAATATCATGACATATACGGGTTGAAAGTAAAAGGATGGGAAAAGAAATGTCATGCAAACATTAATCAAAAGAAAGCAGGAGTTGCTATATTGATATCAAAAAAAGTAGACTTAAGAGCAGGTAAAATTACCAAATACAGAAAGGAACTTTATACAGTGATGTTTAAAATGTTAACCTCAAAACAATATATACCAATACTAATTGTGTATGCTAATTGTGCACCAAATACCAGACCTGCACAGATGTGAAGCAGAAACTAATAGAGGTGAAGGGACAAATAGAGGAATCTCAAAGTATAAGTCTTAGAACTTGAGGCCCCTCTCCTAACAGTTTTTAGAACAACCACACAGAAAATCATCAAGGACACAGAACTGACCTGTGCCATCAACCAGCTGCATCTAAGTGGTCATTCTAGAACACTCCACATTTCAACGACAGAACACACACTCTTAACTGCACATGAAACATTCTCCAGGAAGATCACACACTGACATGTAAGAAACCTGACTAAAGTTAAAAGTAATGAAAGCACACAAGTGTCTTCTGTGACTACAGTGGAATTACTAGGCATCATCAGCAGAAGGACATACGGGGAATTAATCACTATGTATCAATTAAGCAACAAAAAATCAGGAAGTAAATTAGTTTTCTAATTTTGAGATGAAGAAAAAATCACAACATACAAAAATTGAATGTAATTATCGAATGTAGTCAAAGCATTACTAAGAGGGAAATTTATAGCTCTAAATGCATATGTCTAAAACATAAGAAGGATATTAAGTCAATGCTCTAACACTCTAGGAACCTAGAGAAAGAAGAACTAACCCAAAGAGACAAAAGAATGAAATCATAGGGTTGTGTGTAAATTCATGATATAGAGACTAGAAAATAATATAAAGAGAAGGAAATAAAACACCAAACGGTTATTTAAAAATGTTTTAAAAACTGACAAACCTACAGGTGACTCAAGAAAAAAAGGAAATCTGAACATATCACAAAAAAGAGATTAAAATAGTAATTATGAAATTCCCACAAACTAAAACTCAGGACCTGACTGCTTCATGCCTACATTTACCAAACATATAAAGATGAACTCACACGAATCTTTCAAAACTGTTACCAAATAACAGAGAGGAAGGGACACTCCTCCACGCATTGCATGAGGCCAATATTACTGAAATACTTAAGTCATACAAAGACCTCACAGGAAAACTACAAATGAATATCTCTTAAGAATATGGATGCGAAAACTCTCGATTAAATATCAGAACACTGAATCCAGCAGTATGCATAAGGAATTACACACCATGACTAAGTAGGGCTTATCTCAGAAATGCAAGATTTGTTTAATATCCAGAAGTAAATCAATGTAATGCATCGTATTAACAGAATAAATGACAAATGCATAATATCAATAGATGCACAAAAAGCATTTAACAGAATCCCACATTCTTTCATGATAGATAATGAACCAACTAGAAACAGATTCAAACTTCAATAACTTTTTAACGATATCTACAAAAACCAACAGCTAACATCACACTTAATGGTGAAAGACAGAAGCTTCCCCCTTAGAGCAACCACAAGACAAGATTGCCTGCTCTCGCCAATCTTATTTGATATTGTACTAGAGCAGCGGTCTGTCCCCAACCCCTGTTCTGGTCCATGGCCTGTTGGGACCCAGGGCACACAGCAGGAGGTGAGCAGCTGGTGAGTGAGTGAAGCTTCATCTGTATTTATAGCTGCTCCTCAGTGCTCCCATTACTGCCCGAGCTCCACCTCCTGTCAGATCAGCGACTGGATTAGATTCTCATAGGAGTGGGAACCCTATCATGAACTGTGCATGCCAGAGATCTAGATGGCGCATTCCTTATGAGAATCTAATGCCTGATGATCTGTCACTGTCTCCCGTCACCCCCAGATGGGACCCTCTAGTTGCAGGAAAACAAGTTCAGGGCTCCTACTGAGTCCACATTATGGTGAGTTGTATAATTTTTTCATTATATATTACAATATATAATAACAATAAAGTGCACAACAAATGTAATGTGCTTGAACCATCCCAAAACCACTCCTTCCACCTCCAGTTCATGGAAAAATTGTCTTTTACAAAACCGGTCTCTGGTGCCAAAAAGGTTGGATACCACTGTACTAGAGGTTCTCACCAGGAAAACTGGACAAGAACATTAGGAAGAAGGCATCAATATTACAAAGGAAGAAGTAACATTTTCTCTATTTGTAGATGACATGATCTTGTATGCAGACAGTCTTCAGGATTCACAAACACACACAAAGCTACTATAGCTAATATACAAGTTCAGCAAGTTTTCAGGTTACAAGAGCAAAACATAAAAATCAATTGGATTTCTGTACTTCAGAAATAAAAATTCAAAATAAAATTAAGAAAAATTTTTGTTTTATGCTCACAAAGCATAAAATCTCTTGGAATACATTTTATAAAAGAGGCACAAATTTTATATACTGAAAAACAAAACATTGTTAAGAACTAAAGAAAAAATAAATGGAAAGACAGATCATTCATTTATTAGAAGACATTTTTTAAAACGGTGCTATTTCCCCAAATGAATCCACAGGAAATGAAATCCCTTTCAAAATTCCAGTGACCTTTTTTTCCACAAATTAACAAGCGGATCCTAAAGTTTATTTCAAAGTGCAAATGACCCTCAATAAAATACAAAACACTGAGAAAGAACAAATTCAGGGGACTGTCTTAGTTTAGGCTTCTATAACAGAGTACCATAGACTTGGTGGCTTATCAATGACAGAAACTTATTTCTCTCAATTCTGGAGGTGGGAACTCTGAGATCAGGGTGTCCACACGATCAGGCTCTGGCAAGGACCTTCCAGGCTGCAGGCTCCTCTTCTCGTATTCCCACCTGGAGGAGAGGCAGGCAGGGAGCTCTCTGTGTCACTTTTCAAAGGGCATTAATCCCGTCCCTAGGGCTTTGCCCTCCTGAGCTCATCACCTCCATAGATTCCACCTCCTGGCACCACCACGTTAGGGGTTAAGATCTCAACACAGGAATCTGAGGGACACGAACCCCTCAAACACCCGAATGGGCCATTGCAAGGACTCCCATTTGCTGGTTCCAAAGGTGACTCCAAAGCTTCAGTCATCTCTGTAATCCCAGCACTTTGGGAGGCTGAGGCGGGTGGATCACAAGGTCAGGAAATCGAGACCATTCTGGCTAACACGGTGAAACCCCATCTCAACTAAAAATACAAAAGCAAAATTATCCAGGCGTGGTGGCAGGCGCCTGTAGTCCCAGCTACTCGCGAGGCTGAGGTGGGAGAATGGCATGAACCCAGGAGGCAGAGGTTGCAGTGAGCCCAGATCGCACCACTGCACTCCATCCTGGGGGACAGAGAGACACTCCGTCTCAAAAAAAAAAAAAAAAAAAAAAAAGCTCCTGTCATCAGGACACATATTGTCATAGGAACAAACATGCAGATCAGTGGAATCAAGTGTGCGGTCCAGAATAACTCCTCACCTTTCCGGCAAATTGATTTTTCAAGAAGGGGTCCAAGAAAGTCCAGTGGTGGAAAGAATGGGATAACTGGATAGCCACATGCAAAAGAGTGAGATTGGTTACTCACGCACCCCAGACACAGAAAGTAACTCAGAATAACTCACAGGCGTAAACGTAAGAGATGAAAATATACAACTCTTAACAGAACATATCCACGAAACTTCATGGCTTTGCTTTAGGCAATGGCTTCTTAGACATGACATTAAAAGCACAAGCAACCAAAGAAAAAAAGACGGGCCGGGCGCGGTGGCTCAAGCCTGTAATCCCAGCACTTTGGGAGGTGGAGACGGGCGGATCACAAGGTCAGGAGATCCAGACCATCCTGGCTAAACCTGGTGAAACCCCGTCTCTACTAAAAAAATACAAAAAACTAGCCGGGCGAGGTGGTGGGCGCCTGTAGTACCAGCTACTCGGGAGGCTGAGGCAGGAGAATGGCGTGAACCCGGGAAGCGGAGCTTGCAGTGAGCTGAGATCCGGCCACTGCACTCCAGCCTGGG
>NW_012106197.1:220043-237337 GCF_000951045.1 Mandrillus leucophaeus
AAAAAAAAAAAAAAAGAAAAAGAAAGAAAGAAAAGACACTATATTTATTTAAAAATAATAAACTTTTTGTTTCAAAGGACATTAAAAAAGTGAAAGGAAAACTTACAGAATGGAAGAAAATATTTGCAAATCATATATCTAAGATAATTGTAACTTGAATATTTTAAAAACTCTGACAACAATAAAATATAAATAATTCTATAGTAGTCAAAATACCGCATTTCTCCAAAAATGATTTACAAGTGGCCGATAAGCACACTGAAAAATTATCAACATCGATAGTTACTGGGGATATGAGAATCAAAACCACAAGACGCCATTTCACACCCCCTAAAACGGCCATCATCTGAGAGACAGAAATAAGAAGCATCAGGAAGGTGTGAGGAACGGAGCTCTCCTCCACTGCCTGTGGGAATGTGAGATGCTGACGTGGCAAACAGTTTGACCTCAACGTTCACAGTCAGAGTCACCGAAGCCTAGTATTAACGTGAGTCAACAATTCAAATTTTTATAAAATATTTTTGCAGTTTATTTGGCACATCAAGTAAAACCTTAAAAATTAATTAATATCAATCATAAGGTTGTTAAAATAGAACCATTTGTAGTGCCCAGAACAAAGGAGTTACTTGCACTTTCAATAACAATGCATAAAAAACCGCTTCAGGAAATCCGAGTGTTTATCTCACAAGTGAAATCAGGTATGGCTTCTCAACCATCCCCACAGCCCATCAATATTTCCAGCAGTGGCTAGTTTCTGAACGCTTGAAGCAAGACTGGCTAATTTATAAAGAAAAGAGGTTTAATTTCCTCACCGTTCCGCAGGCTGTAGAGGAAACAGCCGCTTCTGCTTCTGGGGCGGCCTCAGGAAACTCCCAATCATGGCGGAAGGTGAAGGGACAGGCGGTCACGTGGCCAGAGAGCGCGAGCCGCACGCTTGTAAAAACCAAGTCTCGCGAGAACTCACTACCAAGAGCACTGCACCGAGGGCACGATGCTAAACCGTCCATGAAAAATCCACTTCCACGATCCCGTAACCTCCTCCCAGGGACACAGAACCAAACTACATCACAAGCAAATTGATGTTGGGCTTGTGCGGTGAACGCACGTGGTCACAGCTGAGTCAGGTGTTTGCATGAGGGTTGAAAACCGTTTTCCTCTGCAGTAACCTCCCTGCTGACTAAGTACATGGGGGCTCCTGTGTGCTGAGTCCCTGGCGGGTTCGAGTTTGGGCCACTCCGTGTTCTCTAGAGACAGCAGGTGTGTGCGGCAAGTGGTCACTCACACCCAGGACCTGCTTCACCGGCAGGTTCAGCTCAGCTTTGATCCTCATATGATGGTTATTTTGCAACATTAGGAAAAAACAGTTTCTGTAGTGATTTTTTCTCTTCCAATCTAGATAAACACCAGGCTACTATAAATGTGATGGAATTTTAAACACCAGGGAAAAAGAACCAGCTACTTGGGGGTTTCTCTTTTCCTCCAGCCATATGGAGCCGTTCTTATCCTGAAATCTGAGATCCCTTCAGATACTCCCAGAGTAAAAGTAAAAGGAACCATTGTACCAACAGCTAAGATGACCATCACCTGGGTATTTAACACTTCAGTTCTTACTAAAAGTGGTCTTCCTATAAATCTGAAATGCATTTAGTATTGCAGAAATAATCACATTGTTGAACTCTGAAGAACAAAAATTTTTGAGATTTTGAAATACAACATAAACAGGTTTAAAATGTTCTATGGTTCTTGTCTTTCACTGTCACTCTGTCTCCATATTCTGATGCTTTGACATGTTATGGTTGTGAGGCAGGGAAGGCAAGCCTCAAAATTGGGGCTTAGCTCAGAAACGTTCTTGGCTTTGCCCAGGAAAGAATTCCAGGGTGGCCCGTGGTGGCAGGTGGTGGCCGTGCACAGCAGCAGCAGCAGAGGTCCTGCTTGCTCCTCATGGAGCAGGGCTACCCCATGGGCAGTGCACCCAGAGCAGCAGCTCAGAGGCATCTCTGCACTCCTATTTATACCCACTTTTAATTACCTGCAAATCAAGGAGCAGTTTATGCAGAACTTTCTAGAAAAGAAGTGGTAACTTCTGGGTCTTTGGGTTGTTGCCATGTAAAGGGGCATGGCAGGTGTTGCCATGGCAATTGTAAAGTGACATGGCTCTGGAGGGTGTGTCTAAGGGAGACTTTTGTCTCTTCCCTGCTTTAGCTAGTCCTCAATCTGGTCCAGGGTTCAAGCCCCCCTTCCAGAGTGAAGTCGGGCCTACTACCTCAGTTGCAAGAATCTCTCTCTTCTCCTCTCCTCTCCTCTCCTTCTCAATCTCTTTATCTCTCTCTCTCCCCTACTAATTAAAGATTATGAATGGTTTGAAAACACTCTTTTCTTTAAGGAAGAGGACAGAGGACTCTAGCTGTAAATGTCTATGTACCCAAGAGTGAAATGTTCACCTATTTTCCTAATATTGTTTAAATTAACACCTTTAACTTCACAAATGCATGTGCTCCTGTGATTACCTCACCAATAAGGCAATTCAGTACACTCCTCCCCCTAAAAAGTGGCCCCACCCTGTGCATGCTGCCCCCACGCATGGACCCCAACTCAGGACAGTCACTGCCCTGGCCTCCTCCTCCTTAGCACGGCTGCTCCTGCTGTTGAACATGCTGGAATCTTCTGTTAGGTCCTCTTTTGAATGTGGGTTCTGTCACTCTACCCAATGATTTTGATATTTCTGCACTTTTTGGGGTTACTTGTTCCTATTTTCTGAGCACTGTTCTCTTGTATGAATACATCACGATCTGTGTATCTTTTCTCCAGCTGAAGAGCGTTGGTGTGGTTTTCAGTGTGGGATGTTAGAAACGAAGCTGCTCTGAGCACCGCTCCACAGGTCTCATGCGCACTTATGCTTTCGTGTCTCTTGTATGAATACGTCGCGACTTGTGTGTCTCTTCTCCAGCTGAAGAGCGTTGGTGTGGTTTTCAGTGTGGGATGTTAGAAACGAAGCTGCTCTGAGCACCGCTCCACAGGTCTTGTGCGCACTTATGCTTTTGTGTCTCTTGGGTAGATACTTGGAAATGGCTTTGCTGGGTAATTCAGTGGGTTAATGGTAAATATTTTAAGAAACTGCTGAAGTGTTTTATGAGGTTTTTTTTGCATTTCCACCAGCAGCGTATGAGAGTTTTAAGTGGCTGATATCATCTCACCCCTGGTTTGATTAGTCATCTTAGACATTCCAGTAGAACTACTGGGGCATCTGGTTTTAATTCTCTTTTGTAGTCCCCTGTTGTATAAAGCTGTCAGGAACTATTTCATGGCTCATTCTGCCTGTATTTATCTTTTTAGGAAAAGAGTTTGTGCAACACTTACGGTGTTTTCACCACACTGGGTTGTTGGGTTTTTTGCTTTGGAATTATTGAGTACTGGGAGTTCTCTGTATATTCAGATATGTGAGTTGCAGATAAAGATATTTTCGCTCAGCGTGTTGCTCACCTTTTTATGTCTTTTGCAGAGCAAGTTCCTGTTTTGATGAAAATGAATGTATCATTTTATAAAGAAATTATCCTCTGTGGTAGCATAGATAAAATACTTCTTATAACTCAAAGTTGCAACAGTTTTCTCCTGTGTCTTCTGCCATATGTTTTCTATATTTAACTTCGTGATTCATCTTGAAGAAATTATACAGTGTGTGGCATGGAACAAAGTCCTTTTTCTAATATCCAATTTTTTTAGCATAGTTTTTAGAAAATACTTATTTTTTCACTCAACTGTCTTTGCAAAAAAAGTGTGTGTGTGTTTGTGTGTGTGTTTAATTAAGAATGGATGTTGGATACTGGAAAGGCAGTTGGCCACATACAACTAGCCGACATCTGGCCTCCTGCCCCAAAGGTCCACTTCCCTGTCTTCGCCCAGTGCTAGGCTCTTCAGTGTGCTTCAGCTTCGTAGGACATAGTCGTCAGGTGGTGCAGCCAGGTGTATGTCTTCTTCTCTATCAGGTAGTTTCACTATTCCTGGTCCTTTGAGCTTCACTATGAACTTTACAATGTTTGTCAATTTCTACAAAAAAAAATGGCTTCTGAGAGTTTGACTGGGATTGCATTGAATGGAGAGGTCGATGTGGGGAGAGCTGACATCTTGGCCATGTGGGCTCTTCAAATCCCTGGAGACAGAACATGTCTTGACTGAGTTAGGTCTTCTTTAATAGATATGCATTGTAGTATTTGCTATGCAACACTTTGCACAGTTTTTGTCAGATTACTTTTTTTTTTTTTTTTTTTTGAGACGGAGTCTCGCTCTGTCGCCCAGGCTGGAGTGCAGTGGCCGGATCTCAGCTCACTGCAAGCTCCGCCTCCCGGGTTCACACCATTCTCCTGCCTCAGCCTCCCGAGTAGCTGGGACTACAGGCGCCAGCCACCTCGCCCGGCTAGTTTTTTGTATTTTTTAGTAGAGACGGGGTTTCACCGTGTTAGCCAGGATGGTCTCGATCTCCTGACCTCGTGATCCGCCCGTCTCGGCCTCCCAAAGTGCTGGGATTACAGGCTTGAGAGATTTAACTCTTAAGTGTATTTTATTTTGTCATGTTTTTGTAAATGGATTTCTAAATTTTATTTTATAACATTCCTTGCTAATAAAATACATACAATTTTACTTTTGCATTCTGACAGTGTATTCTGAAAGCTTGCTAAAACTACATATTTGTTCAATCCAGTTTTTAGATTCTACAACGTTGTCCACATATCTGATCATGTTGTTGTGAATAAAGACCATTTTGCTTCTCCCTTTCTGATATGGATTTCTTTTGTTTCTTTTTCTTTCCATATGCTGTGGCTAGAATATCTGTCGTGATAGGTAGTAGACTTGGTAAGCACAGGTATCCTCACCTTGTTCCTGAGCATGAGGGTGCAGCCAGTCTTCCACTGTTGAGTGTGGTTATACTCATAGGTTTTTCATAGATGCCTGATACAAGGCTGAAGAATTTCTCTGCTGTTCTTTATTGAGAATTTTTTATATTGGGAATGGATTCAGGTGGAGTCTGAATGCCCTGCCAGCCTCTCCTCTCCGGCTCCTGTCTCCAGCAGAACTGCAGGAAGGAGACCCCAGGCCCTCCTGCCTCCTCCCTAATCACCCATGAGCTCTGCTGGGGCCATCTTCGTGGGAGAGGGAAACCTGTGGAGAGGGCAGCTGATGGCGGCGAAAGGGCCTCCCCTCCCGGGGCCTCCACCACGGCCATCTTTCTCCTCCACTGGACACCGCCTTCCTGTAGTCGACTGTTCCTAAAATCCCTTTCTATGTGCATGTTAGTAACTCAACTACTGGCAACTGACCTGCCTATGTGGCCGGCCCTCGTGGTGCACTTCTGGGCCCTTGGCCTTGTGGGGAGCTCCTCCTGGGCATCGTCACTGCCTCGTCCCGTGTCCTGCACACCCTCTGCTCTTTGTGGGCAGGCGATCACCTCTGGAAACACATCTCACCTTTTGTGCCTGTCCCTTCATCATTGCTTGGACAGGGAGGTGGTATTCTTTCCTTCCAGGCACTGCTGTGGTTACTGGGAATCCATGGGTCGGGATTCCTTGGAGGGGCCACCTTCCTTCCAGAGAGAGTAGGAAGATGCTCTGTCTCAGAGTAACGCTGTTTGCACTCTGGTTCCAGCACCTGTGACCGGTTCGGGCCTGGACAAACATCTCCACCCCCTCAGCCTCAGACCCTTCATTTGACCTGGGCAATGACGGCACCTGCCACCCTGTCCTGTCATACCAGGGGCCGGCATAGGGGTCTCCTGGTTCAATCCTGGTCCAAGAAGGGTACGAAGTGACTAATTTCAGCGTGTCACCAGCCGCCAGTTCCCTGAGCCAGGTAGAGTTGCCCACCCTGCCCCCACTTGGCCCCGGCGTCAGCTCTGGCCTTGAGGGATGTCTGTGCCCTCCCCTGTATTTCTCATTGGCGTCATCCACTGGGTCATTCCACCAACGTCTCCATGTCCAAGTCCTTGGGATTCCACATTTCTAGGCCTCGCTTCTCTTCCTAAATTCAGGATAGAAGCTACTGTGCATTACTTCATAGCAAGTATCTCAACTCCCTCTGCACAAAACAAACAAGGGCTCCCTCTCCTAACCCTGCCCTCCTTCAGGGCCATGCCCGGGCATCCTGGCCTCTCCACAGCCACTCACCCGGACCCCGCAGTCCCTCGATGTTAGCTCTGCCGTCTGTGCCCTGCTGATGAATGGGCCTCACTGCAGTGAACCCCCCTTCACAGGTCATGCCCCCAGGTAGCCCCATGCCATGATCATATGCCCAGAGCCAGGTGGGGCTGGCTGGTGAATTTCAGAGAAGTAAATCCCTCAACAGTTATCAGAGGCTCGGCCAGGGCGTGCGTGAGACCCGGGCATGTGAGCTTCCTCGAGGCGCTCTGGGTGTCGGGAGTTCAGGCCTCTCCATTGCATCTCAACCTGAAATAAACCACAGTAAATTCATCCATCCGTCCACAGATACCGGGTGATTCCCGGTGTTTTGCTCCTACAAATAAGGCTTCTGCAGACATCCACTTACAGTTTTTCTGCGGAAATATTTTCATTTCTCCTGGGTGAATGCCAAGCACTAAATGACTGGGTCGTATAGTAAGTAGGTGGGTGTTTGACCTTTCAGAACAGTTTCCTGAGTGGCTGTGCCTTTTGTATTCTCACCAGCAGTGTGTGAGCATTCTGGTTGCTCCAGGTTCTCACAATACCCATGCCATCAGTCTTTTAAATTCCCATATTCTAGTATGTGGTGGTATTCCATTTTTAGTTTAATTTGTACTTCTCAGATGACTAACGGTGTCAAGATTTGTTTCATAAAATTATTGGCTATTCCTACATCTTCTTTCATAAATTGTCCAGTCATAGCTCTTGCTCATTATTTTAAGTGATAATTTTATTTTTGAGTTGTAATAGTCCTTTATATCTTCTGGATAAAATCCTAAATAAAACAGAACCCCTAAAGGTATTTAACTTCTAGAAGAAAATGTAGAAGAATGTCCTTATGAACTTTGGTTAGACAATGATTTATTAAATGGGACATAAAAGTATAAGACATAAAAGAGAGATAATAACTTGGACCTTATCTTAGTCCATTTTGTGTTGCTATAACAGAATACCTGAGACTGGCTAA
The DNA here is from genome assembly GCF_000951045.1 of Mandrillus leucophaeus. Taxonomy (NCBI): domain Eukaryota; kingdom Metazoa; phylum Chordata; class Mammalia; order Primates; family Cercopithecidae; genus Mandrillus; species Mandrillus leucophaeus. The sequence continues at coordinate 227,178 of NW_012106197.1, forward strand.
TGTGTAAAGAACAGGGATTTATTTATTTCCTTTATTTTTTTTTTTTTCTTGAGACAGAGTCTCAGTCTGTTTCCCAGGCTGGAGTGCAGTGTCGTGATCTCAGCTCACTGCAACCTCCGCCTCCCAGGTTCAAGTGATTCTCCTGCCTCAGCCTCCTGAGTAGCGGGGATTACAGGCGTGCACCACCACACCTGGCTAATTTTTGTATTTTTAGTAGAGACAGGGTTTCACCATTTTGCTCAGGTTGGTCTCAAACTCCTGACCTTGTGATCCATCCACCTCAGCCTCACAAAGTGCTGGGATTATAGGCATGAGCCACTGTGCCCAGCCCAAAACAGGGATTTATTTCTTATGGTTCTGGAGGCTGGGAAATCCAAGGTTGAAGGACAGCATCTGACGAGGGTCTTCTTGCTGCCACATCCCATGAAGGAAGGTGGACAGGCAAGAGAGCAAGAAGGAAGGGACCAGGCTCCTCACTCCCATGATAACTAACCCACTCTCAGGATAACTAACCTGTCCCCATGATAACTAACCCATTTTAAGGATAACTAGCCCACTCCCATGATAACTAACCCACTCCTATGATAACTAACCTACTCTCAGGATAACTAACCTACTCCTGTGATAATTAATCCACTCTCAGGATAACTAATCTACTCCCATGATAACGAACCTACTTCCCTGATAACTAACCTGCTCCTGTGATAACTAACCCACTCTCAGGATAACTAACCCACTCTCAGGATAACTAACCCAGTCTCAGGATAACGAACCCACTCCCATGATAACGAACCTACTCCACTGATAACTAACCTGCTCCTGTGATAACTAACCCACTCTCAGGATAACTAACCCACTCTCAGGATAACTAACCCACTCTCAGGATAACTAACCCAGTCTTATAATAACGAACCCACTCCCATGATAACAAACCTACTCCACTGATAACTAACCTGCTCCTGTGATAACTAACCCACTCTCAGGATAACTAACCTGCTCCTGTGATAACTACCTCACTCCTGTGATAGCAGCAGGAATCTATTCATGAGGGCTCAGATTCACCCTGCAAAGGCCCCACCTCCCAACACTGTTGCATTTGGAATTAAGTTTCCCTCACAAGAACTCTGGGACTCACACTCAAAGCAGAGCAGACTTAATGAAATAGACCTTCTTCTCTTTGATAGCCACCATTGGCAAAGGGAAAAGTGAAGCCATGGACTCGGAGAAAACACTCACCACACACATACCTGGCAAAGAATGTGCTTGTCCAATGGAGCCAGTCTCCTTAGAGTGGCTCAGGTCCCTTTCCCCGGGAAATGCTGCCACAGGAAAGCCACGACTGGCTCATCCTGGGAGGGGAGAGGGGTCCTGCCACCACCATCCCAAGTGGGCCAGAGGGAAATGGCAGGTGTCCCTCCAAATCACCAAGAGAAAAGGCAGGGGGCTCAGACTCTGAGGGAGGGTGCAGGGACCTGCCTTCTGTCCATCTGTTACTTGGGGAGGGGTGTTGGTCTTTGGTCTTCTGCATGAACAAATGTGATTTTCTCAGTGTGAGCTGGTTACCCCAGACTCCATGGCACATACACACCCTTGCCCAGGTTCTCTTATAACTGTTTTTGCCCCATCCTGAACTCCCTGGGGCTCTGCAGGTCATTCATGCTTCATTCCTAAGGCAAATCATTAGTGAAATTCTGTTGCAATGTTCTCCAAATCAGAAAACACATGTTGGATTTAAAACATAAGCACTGAGAGGAGCCGTAGCAGCCTGGATCTCCCGTGGGTGGCTCTTCCTCTGTTGTGGGCTGGGTTGGGGTGTGGATAGGAACAGCAGCATGCACCTGCCCGCAGGAGAGCCACTGTGGGGAGGAGACCCAGAGGCCTTGTGGTGTCCCGGAGGACACTGGGTGCACCTTGGGGGACCCAACTCGGCTCCTCCCTTATCCCCAAGCTCATTAGTGCTGGCATTGGTTTCAAATGATGCACATCACTGGGCTCTCAGAAAGGTGACCAGGTAGGCCAGTATCTGGCTGTCTGTGTATCTATGTGTCTGTCAGTCTGTCCCTCAGTCAGTCTATCTATCTGTCTATCTATCTATCTATCTATCTATCTATCTATCTATCTATCTATCTATCTATATCTATCCATCCATCCATCAATCATCTGTTTGTCCATCATCTATCATCATTTCCAAGGAGGCTGGGTCTGCAGTTTCACCTTCCAGCACCCATTTCCCAGGGAACTTTGTGCTCAGCACCCTGAAGGTCCCCCGTGACCCCCCGGCAGTGTCAGAGCCCCTCCTGCTGGGAGCGTTTCCCTACTGAGGCAGACACAGAGCAGAAACCAGACAGGAACTCACTTTATAAAGACATCTGGCCACACCACTTACAGCCAGATAGCAGGCGTAATTGATGAAGTATTTACATACACATTTGGAATAGAAGGCACCACTAGGAGTGGCAGGAGTATCATTATATAATTACAAAGTTGGCTAAGTGAACAAAGTCTAGCTTTTAAAATAACATGCTCAAAATTTTAAAACAACACAACCACTAACTGCAGGAAATTGGTCAAATTTGCTCCATCTCTGAATCCATCATCTCATCTGTAAATGAGGGATGATAAGTTGTCCTCTAGATACTTTTATATGCACACAACATAAAATTGACCATTTTAAGTTACAAGACTGAGTAGCATTTAGCACCCTCCGTGCTGTGCAAACTGCCACCTCTGTCCAGTTCCACAACATGTTTCTCACCCTAGAAGGAAATCTTGCACCCTGCAGCAGGCTCTTCTCACCCGCTCCCACCCCTGCACCCACCACTCTTTCTGTCTCTGGATTTGGCTATTCTGGATACTTCATATAAGAAGAGTCACCCAGCATAAGAGCTTCTGTGCCTGGCACCTTTCCCTTTGTGTCCTGTGTTCCAGGTTCGTCCGTGGGGGACCTGGGTTAGCACTTCATCCCTCAGTGCGCCAGACTGAGTTGTAGGAACAGACCCCTACCTGCTTCTCTGTCCTTTGGGGGTGGACACTGAGGTTGCTTCCATGTCCTGGCTGTTGTGGGTAATGTTTCTGTGACATTCGTGTGGAGACATCTGTTCAGGAACCTGTGTTCAGCTCCCTTGAGCATATACTGAGGAATGAAGTTGCTGGCCCATATGGTCATTCTGTGTTTAACTTTTTGAGGAGTCATTCTAGAAATGCCGAGGAGTTAAGATGGTGTACACAGAAATTTCTAGAAGATCCCTCTGCACACAATGGAGGTGTCCACTCCTTTAGTCATTGAAAAGCACATGACATGGTGTTAGCAACTTCAGCCCCTCACAGACTGAAAATGGCAGGCAGCAAAGGAAAGAGCTGCTGCACCTGTGGCCTTTTAGGGATTTTTATTTTTATTTATTTTTTATTGTTTTAGAGACAGCATCTTGTTATGCTGCCTAGGCTGGACTTGAACTTCTGGGCTCAAGTGAGCCTCCCACCTCAGCCTCCTGGGTGGCTGGGACCACAGGGCCATGCCACCATGCCTGGTTATAGGGATATTTTTAATGCAGAACTCAGCAGGCCCTCTGTGAGCTCACTCCTTACTAGGAGCCCTTGGAGTAGCCATTCCTTTCGCTCATTCTGGAGTAGATGGAGGGATGGGGAACATCACTACTGTTCTTCACATTAGAGCTATCGAAAAAGAGACTCAGCAGAGGTCTCATCTCAGCAAATAAGGTCTCATCTGACCCTCATCGTTGTACGATTTATTATTCAAGTCATGATGGGAGGATGATGTTTTCATCACTACGTGGGACTTCAGACACTCTAGAAGGTGACCCTCACGTGGTGAGAGCTCATCTGTAAGCAGGGGCGTCTCTGAATTTCAGGGCAGCTGGGCAGTGAGGACAGAACAGAAGCAACTTGCAAAAGCTGCTCAGGCCGAGCTGGTGAGCCACAGACTTTACTCGGGCACCACCCGGCTTAAAAAGTCCTGCTGTGCAGTAAGTCTCAAAGGTCAGTTATAAAATCTTATTATACAGGACACTCGGGAGGGTGATGCTGTGTCTCCCGGACACAAATGCCTTGGCTGTGGCGCCGTGGGCAGCAGGGCGTCTTCGTGGGTAGCAGGGCGTCACCGTGGGCAGCAAGATGTTGCCGTGGGCAGCAGGGCATCGCCGTGGGCAGCAGGGCGTCACCGTGGGCAGCAGGGCATCACCGTGGGCATCATGGCCTCCTCTCCTGGCCCAGCGTCCGTTTTGCTTTTCTTCACTCTGCTGCCTTCGATGGTGGCGATGCGTCCCCCTTCCTAAAACGCACAGTGCTGAGTCTGAGTCCTTACAGCTTTCTCCCTTTTCATCCCACGCTCTCCAAACATTTTATTTTACACTGACGAGAGACTCACAGGACGGCCGCAGAGCGCGGGCTCGCGCGCCGCTCGCTGACTGGCCGCCGTCTGGCGCTGCCGGTTGGGCGCCGGCGCTGGTGCGACTGCGCAGAGCAAGCGCGGCCCCTACGCAGCCACTTCCGGTTTCTCCCGCAGGCGCCTCCCTGAGTCCGTCCAGGATCCCACATGATTCATTCCGTATTCCCCCCTCGTCTCCTCCCATCCTCCAGAATTCACCGTCTCCCCTTGTCTTTTGTGACTTACACGCCTCTTGCTGTGCAGCGGTTCAGCTGTTTTGCAGAATCGGCCTGGGTTTCAATTGCACCGTGTTTTCTCCTGACTGGGGTGAGGCTGTGGAATTTTGGCGGGAGCCCCTCAGGAGCCCAGCTGTGCCTCGCAAGTGTCCAGTCGCGGCGTCCTGAGGTGGGGTCGTCTGTCAGTGGGGACATGGGCCGGGGTCCTTCGATGGTGATGAGCATCTTGGGGAGCTGCTCTTCTCGGAGATGCGGATGCTGCTTCTCTCCATCTTCCACCCAGCAGCTTCCACACCCATCGGGGACCTCCCTGCACCCTCGCTATGGTGGAGTTTAACCGTGACTCTTTGTTGACTCACTGGCTGGCTCAGAGATGCCCATGCTGCTTCTCTCCATCTTCCACCCAACGGCTTCCACATTCATCGGGGGACCTCCCTGTCCTCTGGCTACTGTGGAGTTTAACCTTGACGCTGTTAACTCACCTGTGGACTTCTCGGAGATGCGAATGCTGCTTCTCTCCATCTTCCACCCAGCAGCTTCCACATCCATCGGGGACCTCCCTGCCCCTTCATTACTGGAGTTTAACCGTGGCTGTTGAATCACCGGTGGGCTTCTCCAGTGAGAAGGAGCTGGCCCTTCCACTCTGCACATGCATTTATTTGATTATTTACTTATATCAGTATGGACTCATGAGTATTTATACGCTATGGCACAAAATACATTTTAAAAAATATTGTTGCCTCAGTTGTCCCACGCTGGCCCTTGGAAGCTCCTTCAGGCTGGACAGGCTCTTCGTTGTGCTCTTCTGACAAACACACACCCTCTCTGGGGGCACGTCGCTGGTTCCTGGCACACAAGATCCTCTAAGCTGGTCCTGGATTTTCCCTGCCTCAGCCCTGGCACCCGTCAGTTCTCCAAGGACCCCAGGTCTCATTGATTCCAATCCAACAACACAGGGTTTATTTTAGCCTGAGTTGTTCATTGTCTTCAGGAGTGAAAAGATGTCTCTCCTTGTTTATATTTACATATTGTTTGATTCTAGTTTCAGAATTGCAAACCCACATGCTACGATAAGTACCTTTACTCACTAGATTGCAGTGTCCGCGCCCAGTCAAGGCTGTTTCCGGGGTGCCTGGGTGGGTTGCATCTCCTTGCCCTCCGGGATCTGTCCCTCTGCAGTGCGTGAGACTCATTTGTCTGTGACCATCGTCCATCCCAGCTTACCCCCAGCTAAGGTCCTGGTGGGTCACAGTCACTCATTTCTGGAGCAGATGGAGGGATGGGGAACATCACGATTGTTCTTCAAATCAGAGCTATCAGAAAAGAGACTCAGCAAAAATGCTCAGCCTCTCCCTGTCCTGACACCCCTTCCCACTCCCTGGTACCCCCACCGTGCAGGAACCGGTTTCTAAGGCTTCTGGTTCAATTAGTGATCAGGCAGCAGCTGTGTGTGATCCTGTTCCCCTTCCTTCTCTCGTGTGGGAGCACTGGAGACAGATGTTCTTAGGGCTTCTCTCTCACTGGATAGTCCACCCTGGAAACCTGTCTGCTTCTCCTCACAGGGACCCTCCTCCTTCCTCAAGCCACACAGCGCCCTGTGATGTGAATTCACCTGTTCATTCAACCTACCCTTCCACACGACAGAATGTGCAATGTACGTGACAAGTAGTTTCTCTGTTAGTTGTCCTTGACTTGTTGTTTTGGTCATGCATTTAAAGTGGTTTATTTGTCAAATTTATCAGTCTTTTTCCTTTGTTACCTCCAGATTTTGGGTCATAGTCAAACTTTCTCTGAACCAACATTAAAGTATTTACTCATTGTTTTCTTCGAGTAGTTATGTGGTTTCCTGTTTAAATATGGAGATCCCTGGTCCATTGGGAGTTAATTCTTATGTACAATGTGAGATAGAAACTTAATTCTGTCCTTTTCCAAACAGCTGCCCAGTAGTTCCAGGATCCGTTAAGAAAATGACCATCTTCATCCCGGAGCTTAGAGACTCCCCTCTGTCATGGACTAAATTTTCACCGTATTTGGGTCTATTTCTGGAATTTCTGTTTATGAACCACACTTTCGTGATTTTAGAGGTTTGTGGTACTGTCTGATGGGGCCTCTATTTCTGAAAAGCTTTTCATAGATTTTACTTTTAAACATTAGTTCCTGTACACTTTTCGTTCCTCTCAGGCATCCGATGATGTGGGCCCAAGTCCTCCTCTTCCTGCCTCCACACACGCTTCATTCTTCTCAGGCATCCGATGATGGGGGCCCGAGTCCTCCTCTTCCTGCCTCTGTACACTCTTCATTCTTCTCAGGCATCTGATGATGTGGGCCCGAGTCCTCCTCTTCCTGCCTCCTGTCACCACCACTTTCCCTGACACTCTGTTTTGTCATTTACATTCTCTTGGTAGTTTTTCTGCCTTTCTTTGATGTCCCCTATCACATTTCCATTTGAGATTTGAGTCTATTTTCCTCAGGCACCTTTAAATGTATTATTTTAAGAGCACTTTTAGGTCTACAGTAAAACTGAGCAGAAAATACAGAGAGCTCCCATATAGACGTATGACCTCCTCTGAGACACACATGATCCTGTTATTAACACCTTGCATTGGTGTGGTGCAGAGAGCTCCCATATAGACGTTCGACCCCCTCTGAGACACACATGATCCTGTTATTAATACCTTGCATTGGTGTGGTGCAGAGAGCTCCCATATAGACGTTCGACCCCCTCTGAGACACACATGATCCTGTTATTAATACCTTGCATTGGTGTGGTGCAGAGAGCTCCCATATAGACGTTCGACCCCCTCTGAGACACACATGGTCCTGTTATTAATACCTTGCATTGGTGTGGTGCAGAGAGCTCCCATATAGACGTAGAACCCCCTCTGAGGCACACATGGTCCTGTTACTGACACCGTGCATTAGTGTGGTGCATTTGCCATAGCTGATGAAACAATACTGATAAATTATCATTAACTAATGTCCATGGTTTACATCAGGGTTAACACTTGGTGCACATTCCAGAGGTTTTGAAAATGTGTAATGACGTGTGCCATGCAGAGGTGTGCCCCCTAACACAGTGCCACGCAGAGGTGTGCCCCCTACCACAGTGCCACCTAAGATTCTCTGTGCTCCAGCGGTTCACCCCTCCCTTCCCACAACCTCGAACCATGGATCTCTTTCCCTGTCTTCAGAGTTTTGCCTTTTCCCAAAGGTCCTGCAGTTGGAACCATAGGTTGGGGTCTTTTCACAGGGGCTGCTTTCACTACGAATGTGCGCTGAAGCCCTCCGTGGTGTGTGTGGTTCGTGGCTCAGCTCTTTCCAGTGCTGGATTCTCTGCAGTGTCTGACGTACCACAGTTTTGTAGGAAGCCCCCACACCATCTTCCACAGCAGCTGGGCCATTTGCATTCCCCCCAGCAGGAACGAGCGTTTCTGTTCCACGTCCCTGCCGGCTGCTGGTGGGGCTCAGTTTGGAGTCAAGCTGTTCTATGAGGTGCTCCTTCATTATGCAGAGTTCTTATAACTCATACGGAAGTATTATTATTATGTGTGGTTCGTGTTCTTTATTTCTAAGATAACTTTGTCTTTTTCTTCCATTTATTTCCTGAGTTAAATCAATTATTTTTATTACTCTATTTTTCGCCCATATCTTACATTTCTACATTTCTGATTCAAGGTGGCTTTTCAGATCTTCCAAGGCTGGCTTGAGGATGTCTAATTTATCAGGGATGTTGACTTACATGTTTCTCTGCCTCGTGGCTGTTTTTGGGAAGCTTTCTTCATACGGCTTTGGTGAACATTTGCCCCCTGGTTTCCCGCCACAGCTCTGTGTAAATTATCTTTCTCCCTCTCTTTGGTGACGGTGGGTGACATAGAAGGCTCTGGCCTGATGGCGCCCAGCTCCTCCAGTCCCGCAGCGCCGGGGGCTTCTGTGCTGCTGTTCTCAGCGGGAGGGTCTGCACCTCAGCTGTGGGGTCCGCTTCTGTCTCGCAGTCCCAAAGTCATCCTGTTTTCCTTTGCTCCCCTTCTCCACCATCCCCTCTTCTCCCCCAGGAACTCTGTGTTTGGGAGACTGGACTGTAAGTCAGGCCTCTGCCCTGGGGTCTGGCTGTGAATGGGTGGGCTCTGCCTCCTGGGCTTGCTCCCTGCCCTGTGGGCCTCAGTGACGCTGGCCCCGGCTCCACCTCTCAAGGGCATCTGTGCAGGTCTGTGGCTCAACTTCCTTCATTCTCAGTGACTCTCTGTCCTCCGGGGACGTGGGGTGCTTGCCCCTCCCAGGGGCATTCCTCAAGCTCCTTTCCTCATCGGGCCTTGCAGGGACTCACAGGCAGCCTGCACCCCCGAGCTCCTCCTCCTGCCTTAAATGCCAGCTTCCCGAGCCTGGGAGCTGCTGGAGGCTGGGCTTTCCGAGCCTGCGAGCTCCTGGACGTGGGGCTTCCTAAGCCTGTGAGCTGCTGGAGGCTGGGTCGGGTCTTAAGGTCTCTGCATCTCCAGTGCTGGTCATAGCTCGGGCAGGGGTGTCTGAGGCAGACGTCCTGCGCCATCCTCCGTTCACGGCACCCTGTATCCAGTTGTGATGTCTAAAGGCCAAGCAGCAGCCAGCGAGTCGGCCAGGCCCGGGAGGACATCACACCGAGCACCCAGACCCCTCAGTGGGCACCTGGACTTCGGTAGGAGGAGGCCACCCAACCTAGAACACAAATAATTTGGGTTCTGTCCTTTAATATGAGACGTATAACCGTGAGGTCATTTTTTCTAGGTTTCAGAAAAGGAATTTTCTTAAAAGCAGCATAGGGGTGTGTTTGTACCGAGGGTTCACCCAGTTAAGATGGATTTTAATAGTTTCTCCTCTTTCCCGTTTTCTTCCTGTGTCTTTCTCCACGAACAGGAGCTGGGGGCTGGACCCCACTCGTATCAAATAAGAACCAATGGCTGCAGATCGACCTTGGAGAGAGGGTGGAGGTCACGGCGGTGGCGACGCAGGGCAGGTACGGGAGCTCCGACTGGATGACCAGCTACATCCTGATGTTCAGCGACAGCGGCAGGAACTGGAAGCAGTACCGGCGGGAGGACAGCATCTCAGTAGGTCCCTGGTGGGAGGACAGCGTCTCGATGGGTCCTGGTGGGAGGACAGCATCTCTGTAGGTCCTGGTGGGAGGACAGCATCTCGATGGGTCCTGGTGAGAGGACAGCATCTCTGTAGGTCCTGGTGGGAGGACAGCGTCTCAGTAGGTCCCCGGTGGGAGGACAGTGTCTTGGTGGGTCCCCAGTGGGAGGACAGCGTCTCGATGGGTCCTGGTGGGAGGACAGTGTCTCGGTGGGTCCCCAGTGGGAGGACAGCGTCTCGGTGGGTTGTGGTGGGAGGACAGCATCTCCGTAGGTCCTGGTGGGAGGACAGCATCTCAGTAGGTCCCCGGTGGGAGGACAGTGCCTTGGTGGGTCCCCAGTGGGAGGACAGTGTCTCAGTGGGTCCTGGTGGGAGGACAGCGTCTCAGTGGGTCCTGGTGGGAGGACAGTGTCTCGGTGGGTCCTGGTGGGAGG